>NW_021820905.1:0-140405 GCF_901001135.1 Rhinatrema bivittatum | reverse complement strand
GTAGACTTCCCCCTAACATTGTACCTTTAGGAAGACAGGACAGGTAATAAAAGCTGTTTTTTTTGGACCAGCAGGATCTTGTTTATGTGTCTGAGAGAAGGCCTTTTTTATTGCACACGATAATAGCTGTGATATTAGCAGTGATCTGCGATAATGGCTGCTATGTTGTGATAAAAAACCTTTTTTTCCCCTATACTGCTAAAAAAAATGGTGTTGCCATTTGGCCAGTTAAATCCTGTGTGGTTGCATGTTATTTCCCTGCAAAATGCTATAGGGTCCCTCATTTGCATAACTTTCCTGGTTTTGCATACTCATGATCATATTTGCATATTAGCACACAACACAATTCAGATCGCACATTTATCACAAGTTAGACCCCTTTTATTGTGCAATAAGGCCCTAATGCAATTTGATGAATGACCCTGTTTGGGGATATTCACCAGAACGTTTATCTTGCTGAATATCTGGGATAACTCATCTGACTACCTTAAGACAGATAATTTAGCCATTTAAGGGTGTTTTGAAATTCCCCCCTTATTAAGCAGTGCTGGGAAGGGAAAAAGAGAATAAAAAATAAAGGAAAAGGAAGAGATCAGGAATGGGTAAGAGAAGGTGAGGAGATTCAAAGGAGGAAGATGGATAAAAGATTTCCTGAGGGACGGGCAGATCGATACGGAATGGAGGGAGGATCTGGGGATGAAGGATGAGGAGGGATCAAAAATTGGGAGGGAGAGGATAAGGATCGGAGCAGAAGGTGAAAGGACCGCAAACAGAGGCAGGAGAGGAAAGGGGGTTTGAAGGGAGCAAAGGGGAGGGGGATAAGAGATGAAGGGAAGAAATAGAAAGAAGATCAGGGAACAGGGAAATATAGGATCAGGAAAGGGAGGAAGAGAGGAGAACATAACATAAGAAAGTACCATGGTGGGCCAGACCAATGGTCTATTCATTCCAGCATTCTGGGGCGGATTTTAAAAGGCGCGCGAATAGCCTACTTTTGTTTGCGCTCCACGCCACCGGACCGCCCCGGGCCGTAGCCACGCCCCCGTACCCGCCCCCCAAAACGCTGCCGACACGCCCCCAAAACGCCACGACGACCCGGGCACGCCCCCGACACGCCCCCAACACGCCCCCCTCGGAGAACCCCGGGACTTACGCGAGTCCCGGGGCTCTGCGCGCGCCGGGAGGCCTATGTAAAATAGGCTTCCCGGCACGCAGGGCCCTGCTCGCGTAAATCCGCCCGGTTTTGGGCGGATTTACGCGAGCAGGGCTCTGAAAATCCGCCCCTCTGTCTTCAACAGTGGCTAAGCCAGCCAGTAGCAATTTTCAGCAGATGCTAGTGAGAGAGTTCATTTCTTGTTTTCACTCCCAGAAGTAAGGCATTGAAATTCTTTACTCTGCCTGACCAATAAATGATAATAGATCTGCACTTCAGAAACTTTTCCAAACCTTTTTTAAATCCATCTATACCTTTAATCTTGATCACATCTTCCATCAACACATTCCATAGTTCAATTATATATTGCCTGAAAACGTATTTTTTCTCATACCCCTCCTCCCAATACCAATCTCTTCTTTCATTCACTTGCATACACCCAGATCTCTCTGATCCCCTTTATTCCTCCTCCCTCACCATACCCCTTCCAATCCTCTCACTCATGCCCCATACCCTCTCTAATTCCTCTGTCTCATCCATTTCCCTCCCTATTGATATCCTCTCACCACCTCTTCTTACACTGTCCACTCTGAGCCTCACCACTGATCCAGGCTTGACATTGGAATAAAGGGCAGGGTGCCACCTCAGGCCACAGCTGCTGCCTCTGCTGCCTGGAGATGGACCATTGCAGTTTGAAACCATGGAGTACACTGTAACGTCAGGTTGTTCAAAGCATGACCCTCTAGTCCTGGGCAACAGAGAAGGAGGACACAGCACTGGGAACCATCGTTGTCCTCCTTCTAACAGCAAGCCTGGATTGGTGCAGCATGTGGAAAGATGAATGAGCCACCACTGCTGTATGCACTTTCAACCCAATCCCCATCCCCATGGTTTCCCACAAAAGGGAATTCTGCACAATAGCTACATTTTACAGCCCTTGCCATGGCCATAGAACTACAAGAGTTCAAAGTCCCTATCTCAGGGGAGTCCACTTTGTTGCAGATCTTTTGGTCATCCGCAAAAAGATAAACTTTTCCTTCTAACCCCTCTGCAGTATTGCTCACAAAGTTATTCAACAGAACCAGCCCCGATACTAATCCCTGAGGCAGTCCACTAATTGCCTTTCTTTTCTCGGAGTGAATTCCATTTAAAGTCACCCTCGCTTGTCTATCTTTTTACCAATTTCTAATCAGAGCCCACATCCATGTTGCTCGATCTATTTATGAGTCTCCTATGCAGATTAGTGTCAAAAGCTTTGCTGAAATTCAGGTAAACTACATCAAGCACATACTCCTGAGCTAATTCTCTAAACACTCAGTCAAAGAAATTGATCAGATTTGTCTGACACTATCTTCTGTTAGTAAAACCATACTGCCTCAGGCCCTGCATGGCCATGGATTCAAGATACTTCACTATCCTTTAGTAGAGTCTCCATTAATTTATCCAATTGTAGAGGTGAGGCAAACTGGCCTGGCCTCTTCCTTTTATGAAAGGGGACAACATTTGCCCTTCTTCAGTCTTGCAAAACCACTTCCATTGACATAGCTTGATTGAACAAATCCATCAGTGAACATCCAGAACTTCTCTGAGCTGCCTCAATATCCTAGGCTAGGATGTATCCAATCCAGCTTTGTCCTCTTTAATTCTGCCAGTTCCATGGAAATCTTCTGCTCTGTTTATGCAGAGGATAGCCATGTTAGTCTGGTGTAGCAAAAATGACAGGAGTCTGGCAGCATCTTTAAGAACTAACCAGTTTAGTCTATAAAGCATGAGCTTTCAAAGCCAGAGTCTACTTCATCAAATGCATGTTGAAGTGATGTACAGGAGATGGGTAAAATATATGCAGAACAAAAAAAGTGGACTGTGTCCTCGAAAGCTCATGCCTCAATAAATTAGTTTGTCTATAAAGGTGCCACCCGACTGCTGTCATTTTCGCTACACCAGATTAACATGGCTAGCTCTCTGAAGATTTTTCACCAGATGGAAGGCACTGGATTCAGCCATATGAAGTAGAATCCATCAACCTTATGAAGAAATTTGTTCAGATACAGATGGATACTTTTTCTTCCTATCTAAATGCAAACAATAGGACATCATCCTTATAGGACTCGGGATAAAAAATCCTCTAAAATCCACACACCATACAATCTACAGAGGCACATTGTGCTATACTCTCTCCAAGAAACTACTCAATCACCTAATTAGCATCCTATACAAGAGACAGAGCCAAATCAACAAAGAACTTTCAGACCTGGAACATCACATGAGGAACCAATATACCACTGATTTCCCAACTGGACAGGATTTCTCCAACAAGAGATAAGTAATCTACCAGAAACATTTCACCACACTCAAGAAGAAAGAAACAAAACTATCCAGCATCCTATAACACACCTGGTCATACAATGGTTACCTCAAACCCAAACTGTACCTACATTATCAATCTGTCCATCTACACACTCAGCCAGGAAGAGGAAGGTGTCCTTTCTCAAGGGCTCTCCTTCTGCCCCACCAAATCTACCCAGATAATACAATTCTGCAGTGATGTGGAATCCTATGTTCACCGTTTCCGACTGAAGGAATACTTCTATACCAACAAACACACCGACACACAGCAGACAACACTGACATACCTTCTCTACATACTCAAAACATCAAAAACAGAAACTCCCAAAAGACACTCCAAAGGGCATAACACTGGACTGGATTTTTACATTAAATGCTTCTGACAATATGCCCAATCTAAGGTAATCAATAGAGAGCATCGCTTACCCCCAAACCTGAGCCGCATAAAACAGGAAGCCATCCATAGCCTCCAAAACAATTCAGACATCATTATCAGAGAAATTGACAAATGAGGAGCCATGGTTTTCATGAATAGATTAGACTACACATGAGAAGCAACATTTTATAAGCCCTTGCCTTCTGACCCCACTGTAGAAAACCAGAAGGAACTACACAATCTTCTGAATGGATTCCCCACTGGAATATGCCAACAGATTTACCTGGACATACCCCAGGAACCTCAACCAGTTACTTTCTACCTATTACTCAAAATACACAAACCTGGACGCCCCACTGTCTCCAGCATCAACACCCTCACAGTATGAGTATCTGGCTACATAGACTCCATCCTCAGACTCTATACCATCAGCACTCCCAGATGGTATCATCTGGGAGTGCTGATGGTATAGTGCTGATTTTCTGAAGAAACTCCACTCTTTTGGCCACCTGCCAGAAACACCATGCTGGCAACCATGGATGTTGAATCCCTTTATACCAACATCCCCCACAAAGATGGATTATAATCCTCTTCAGAATAGAAGAGGATTTGTATATGCAAGTCAATGGCACTGCCATGGGTATCCGCATGTCTCCACAAAACACCAACATTTTCATGGAAGACTTAGAACAATGTTTCCTCTGCTCCTACACCCAGTAGCCAATCCTCTACCTAAGATATATTGATGACATCTTCATCATCTGGATGCACAGACTTGAAGCACTTAAAGAATTCCACCAATAATTCAACAAACTCCACTCCAACATCAAACTGAACCTAAAACAAGTCACACAGAAAGTCCACTTTCTGGACACTACTATCCAATCATATGAAGGACACATAAGAACCATATTATACTGGAAACCCACTGACTGCCATACATACTGACATACCTCCAGCTTCCACCCACCCCCACCACCAGGTCTATTGTCTATTGCCAAGCCCTGTGGTACAATTCCATCTGTTCTGATGCCTCAAAAACTCCCATCTGGAGAAATTACAATGGACATTTTTTGAATTATAGTACCCACCCAATGAGATAAGGAAACAAATCAACAGAGCCAGACAAATACCCAAGAACACTCTGCTACAAGTTGATTTCAAAAAAGAAGATAACAGAACACCTCTGATTGTTACCTATAGCTCCCAGTTGAAACTACTGAAACATATCATCGAGGATCTAAAGCCCATTCTGGACAAGGATACCACCCTCTCATATGCCATGGGTAGCAAACGTATTCTGGCTTACTGGCAGGACCTCAACCTCAAATGGATACTCATCAGAAATCACAAATTGTGCAACAATGTCACCAACTCAGGAACAAGACCCTACCAGAAACCCAGATACCAACTTTGTCCACATATTAACCCAGACAACACCATCACAGGACCCAACAACATCTGGGGGTTATCCACCTGCTCTTCTTCCAATGTAATATATTCCATTACCTGCCAGCTATGTCCCTCTGCTGTTTACATAGGACAAACAGGTCACGTCTTAAGGAAAAGACTAACATTAGAAATGGCAACATCCAGAAACCAATAGGAGAAGAATTCAACCTTCCAGGACATTCTATTATCTGACCTTAAGATTGCATTACTCTACAAAAGAACTTCAAAGGAACACCCCAGGGTGAAACTACTGAATTAGAACTCATCAAAAAACCTACCACTATCACCCTAGGTCTGAACAGAGACAATGTTATCAGATCATTCTGTCTTTTCACACTTACCTCAGTTGTCAGTAGGCTGTACTATAATGCTATTAACATTCTCGCAACACCATGTCCTGCCTAATTCAATGCCTTCTCTTTGTTCTAAATATATTTTACCCATCTCCTGAACATCAGTTCATGTACCTGACAAAAAAGCTCATGCTTCAATAAATTGGGTAGTCTATAAAGGTGTCACCGGACTCCTGCCATTTGTTCTGTATATAGTGCAACATCTACCCCACTACCTTCCGACTCTCTCTGATTCTTCTCCAACCTGCTTCTTGCTGAATACCAAACAAAAGTATTTGTTTAGCATTTCTACATTTTGTCACCCACCAAATATTCCTCCTTTACTCCTCTGTCATACAATCCCAGCTCTGCCATTTCTCCATTCACTGACATATCATACTGTCTTTTGTTCTGTTTGCATCTTTACCTTTTTTTTGGCCCACCTTCCCTGCTTCTCTCTGCTTTTCAAATATTATTTCCTGACCTTTATTCTGAGATCCCTTGAACCTTTTGAATAGAATAGTGAATTATCCTATTACAGCACTGATCAGTATGTTTCTCATAGTGTCTATGCTGTAAAATAGAATAGTGGATTATTCTATCACAACACTAAGAGCATTTCTCATGGAATCTGTGCTGTAAAACAGAAAGGTGGATTCGTCTATTTTAACACTAATCAATGAATTTCTTGCAATGTCTCTGGTATAGAATAGAATAGAATAGAATAGTAGATTATTCTATCACAGCACAGATCACTGCCTTTCTCACAGTATTTGTGCTGTGGAATATAATAGCAGATTTTTCTATAGCTGCATTTGACCAGTGCATTTCTCACAATGTCTTATAGCTCTAACAACATTATATTTATAGTGCTCTGCTACATGCTGCTTAGAAACTTATTTTTGCCAAGAAATTAAATACAGATTCAATCTCACATGAATTCTTATTCTGCAGAGTTCCTTCCTGTTTCATCTCTGCGTGTGCAGCAGTCCTTCAAATTCTGTAAAATAATGAAGATTTTTCAGTGTCTTAGCATCAAGATTTCACATTAGGAAGAAGACACCGTGATAATAAACATGATGTGCCCAGTAATGAAAGACTGCTTCACTCTGTGTAAGGAGTTGCTGGTTGTGGGACAGGAAGATGCAATTGTGACAGAGGTGCAGGCAGTGTTTTAAAATGTTGCTTTGTCCATTGGGACAATGTCTTTGGAGATCTCCAATTAATGTGATCTCTCCCTCTCTCTCTCTCTCCTTGTTTCTCGATCCATCCTTGTCCTTCCCACTCTTCCTCACTTTATCAATTTTCTTCATCTCCTTTGGTAAACACTTATAAAGATGATGAAATGACTGATGAAAGAGGAAGGGCTTTTACACCCAGAGAGAATCTTACATCTTACACATTTAGGGGGTCATTTTCAAAGGAGTTACGCATGTAAATGTGACATACTATCGAGTATCATTTACTCGAGCAAAAACCAGTTTTGCTCGAGTAAATGCTTTTTAAAATCTACCCCAGAGAGTATACATTTTTCTTCTTAACTCAACAGACATATACTTGAACATACCATTTCTTGACTTCCATAATACTTACACCTTCAGTAGTTCAAGCAGAGCTCTACAGTACTGTATTATTGTATCCGATTGAACTGGAATTTCTTTACCTTTAAGCTGGGTGAGTGTAAGTCTCCCAGTCCAATTTGGTTCATTAACTCCAAGCTTCTGCAGGATCCAGGTTTCGTAGATCAGGTTAACAAGGCAATTTATAATATTTTTAATTTAATGATTTATGTGAGGGTTTGCCCACTATTAATTGGCATACTTTTAATGAAACTCTCAGGGAAGTGATTATAAATATTAGTGCTGGAAAAACTAAACAAAGGAAGCAGGGTGTAATGTTTTGGCCGGCCACACTCACACCCGGTTCTCCACGCTGCCCACGCAGCCAAGACACTGCCCTACTATGTTCCTGGGGCCTCCTATGTGTGCGTGCATGTGGCTCTTAAAGTCCCCGTGGCGGGAACCCATCAGCCGGCACTCCTTGATGACATCAGCAACCCAGCTATTTAAACTATGGCATTGCTCCTCAGCCTTGCCTCAGCAACAGGTCCTCCTGCAGCCTTGCAGTGGGTGCTCTTCCCGTATGCCCTCTTTGCCACCTTGCCTGCCTTGCCTCAGTGTCTCCTTGCCTTCCATTACTTTGCCTTAGCCCTCTTTGCCTTGCTGTTATCTAGCCCTGCCTGTCCTGTTTGTGTCTGGGTACCCGGTGCCTTTTTTTGTTTTGTCTTCCATTTCTGCCTGACCCTGACGGACACCGACTTCTCTTCTGGCCTGCCTGCTACCTCCCCAATCCTCGGCCTGGACTCGGATTCCATCTGCCCTCTGCCTGCCCCGCCTTGACCTGGACCTGGATGCCGTTTGCTTGCCGCCTGTACCTGACCACTGCCCGTGACTCGACTACATCCAACCACTCCATACAGGGCTCTCACCTAAATCCTACCAGCCCTTTGAACCCAAGGATTCAAGCTGTGGGGAACGGGGCTGGTATAGGTGAAACCCCTGATCCAGTCCTAGTAAGAGCGAGTCCACCCGCTGTCGGCGTAGGTTCACCTGCTAGGCTGCGTCAACCATGCCACGGTCAAGGGGCTCATATCCTTGATGCAGGAACTCCACATTTGGAAAGAAAAGTCAAACACACAGAGCATCAACACATTAACGGGAAAGATTAACACCTTATAGTTGCAACTTCGGAAGCTGAAATACAAATACAATTCCATTTGTAGTGAACAAGCTGTTAAATCATTTTACTTACCTAAACCTAGATATTATTTACTTACCTAAACCTAGATATTATTTAGATATTTAGAGAGTAGTAAAAGCAGACACAAGGAGGCTAATTTTCAAAGGCATTTCTATGGTAAACAGTGCTTTACCTGCAGAATAGTCCTTTTACAAAATTGCCCTCTCGATATGCAGATAAAAGCAAGTTTGCTTACCGTAAACGATGTTTCCGTAGATAGCAGGATGAATTAGCCATGCTGTCATGGGATCTGTCAATCAGGCCCGGGAGGCGGAGCTTGTGAAAGTAGAGTACAGAGCTTTGCTCTCTGCGGCTGCACGTATGTTCCCGCGCAGGAAAGTAACGGAATCTCCTCAGTCTGTGATTAAGCTGTAGTGTAGTCGAAGACTTGGTGACTGCCAGGGAGGAGGGTGGGTCAGCCTGGCTAATTCATCCTGCTATCTACGGAAACATCGGTTACGGTAAGCAAACTTGCTTTTTCCCATTGATAGCAGGGCTGAATTAGCCATGCTGTCATGGGAGTCCCAAGCTCCCGATCACGTGATTATGGTATGTGTGTTTGCACATGATCTTTGACAGTGTGGCAGTCACCGTGGACAGGAGGATAGAGATTGCAGTATTGCTTGCCCTATCTTCGCATCAGTGGCTGCTTGTTGGTCATGGCGGTAGTGAGATGTGAAGGTATGCAGTGATGACCATGTAGCAGCCTTGCAAATGTCTATGGGTTGCACATTCTTCAGGTGTGCCAAGGAGGCTGCTACTGCTCTGACTTGGTGAGCTTTCGGAGTAGAATGTAATTGTAAATTCTGTTTGTCATAACAGAATTTGATATATTGCGCTATCCAGCTAGAGATGGTGCGTTTAGCCACTGGAAATCCAGGTGCTTTCGGGTCAAAGGAAAACAAAGAGTTGAGAAACACGGGAGTCCGAGTTTGTCCTTTGTTTGTAGTGTGTTAAAGCTCTTTACAATCCAGTGTGTGCAGTAGTTTTTTCCCTATTGTTTGCATGAGGTTTAGGGAAAAAGTTGGTAATTCCATTGTCTGATTGAGATGGAATGGGGTAACTACTTTCGGTAGGAAGGATGGGTAAGCTCGGAGAACTACATTCTGTTGATGAAATTGCAAGTATGGAGGATAATGGACCAAAGGTTGTAACTCACTAATTCTTATTGCTGAAGTTACTGCAACCAGGAATACCATTTTCCATGTTAGGTATTTAAAGTGTGATGAGTCCATGGGTTCAAATGGGAAGAGCATGAGCTGTTCCAAGATTATGTTGAGGTTCCATGGAACTGGAGGTTTGGACACCGGAGGACGAATGTGCGTTAACCCCTTCATGAAACAAGTCAGAAATGGGTGATTGGATAGAGGCATCACATTGATTGGTCTATAGTAGGCGCCTATTGCGCTGAGGTGAACTTTGATGGATGATGTTGCTAGTCCAGCTACGTATAGTGTATAAAGATAATCGATAAGCAACTCCGGTGAACAGTCCAATGGTGGTACACCTTTGGAAGCGCACCAGGCAGAGTAGCGTTTCTATTTATAGTTATAATTTTTTTTTTTTTTTGGTTGAGAGTTTCCTTGATTGTAACAAAATGAATTGTGTTGAAGTGGAAACTCCTTGTTCTTTCAGAAGGAGCCTTCAATCTCCAATCTGTCAAGTGTAGAGATGAGTGTAGCGGGTGTAGGAGTATTCGTTGATCTTGGCTGAGAAGATCTTGACGATTCAGTAATAGAATTGGATCCTTGATGGACAGTCGAAGCAGGATACTGTACCATGGCTGCCTCGGCCAGGCCGGGGCTATGAGTATCAGTTGAGCTTTGTCCGCTATACACTTCTGAATTGTTCTTGTTATGAGAGGTATGGGCGGAAAGGCATACAGAAGGCCTGTCATCCACGGAATGAGGAAGGCATCTTGAGCGATCCTGAATTGACTTGGTCTTATGGAGCAGAATTTGGGAACCTGAGCATTGATCTCTGTTGTAAAGAGATCTATGGAAGGTGTCCCCCACTGCAGAAATATTTCCTGGACTATTTCTGTGTTGAGTGTCCATTCGTGGGGATGAAAGATGCGGCTTAGTCTTTCCGCTCTTGTGTTTGCAACTTCCGGTAGGTAAGTTGCTTGGAGATGTATGGAATTCTGCTGAGCGTGTTTGAAGATTATCAGGGTCTCCTTGCAAAGGGTCCATGAACCGGACACTCCTTGTTTGTTGATGTAAACATCGCCACTTGGTTGTCCGTGTAGATCATGACCCTGCGTCCTTTTAGGTGATCTTGGAATAATCGTAATGCATTGCGAATCGCTCTGAGTTCCAATAAATTTATTTGCAGATTTTGTTCCGAGATTGTCCATAACCCTTGTGTTTTGTAAATCTCGAGGTGTGCCCTCCAACCCTTGTGAGACGCATCTGTGGTTAGAAGTGCGTTGTGAGGAGGAGGGCTGAACAACGCTCCTTTGGACAGGGTGGAGTGTAGGAGCCACACTGTTATATCTTTTTCATTTCGGCGGTTAGCGATACCTTCTGCGGCAATGGTTGTGAATGCTGTTTCCATTGGCATTGTAGTCCCCATTGTAGGCGTCTCATGTGTAGCCTGGTGTTGGGAACCGTGAAAAACACCACCGCCATGTGACCCAGGACTACCAAACCTTGTCTCGCTGATGGTCTCTGGGTAAGGTTCAATGTATGTAGAAGATGACGGAAGTGTGATATTCTGTCATCTGGGAGGTATGCTCTGTTGCCCGTAGTATCCAGGCGTGCGCCTATGAACTGTGACTGTTGTGTCGGTTGTAGGTGTGATTTCTGAAAATTGATCACCAACCCTAGTTTCCGTACACAGTGTATCACCCGATGGAGGTGATCCAGTAAGACGTTTGGAGTTGAGGCGATTATGAGCCAATCGTCCAGATATGGAAAGATGGTTATACCTTGTTTTCTGAGATGAGCCACCACCACTATCATGCATTTGGTGAATACCCTGGGTGTAGCCAAAAGTCCAAAGGGAATAACTTTGTACTGGTAGTGTTGATGTCGGTAGCGAAAACATAGGTAACGCCACGAGGATGGATGGATTGGAATGTGTGTGTAAGCATCCTTCAGGTTGATAGAACACATCCAATCGTTTGTTTTAATGAGAGGAAGAATTGACTTCAACGACACCATTTTGAATTTCTCTTTGGTGAGAAATGTGTTCAATTCCCTTAGGTCTATTATGGGGTGAAGGCCCCCGGACTTCTTGGGTATGAGGAAGTACGGGGAATAAAATGTGCTGATTTGGAGTGTGGGTAAATTTGTCGAATTGCTTGTTGTTTGAGAAGCAAAGCAATTTCTTCCCCCAGTTGTGGATGGAACTTGTGAATCTTGAGTGTGGAAAGATGAGGCAATATGGGTTTGTGACAAATTGGAGTTGGTAACCGTGACATACTATCTCCAAAACCCATTGATCTGATGTTATTCTTTCCCAGGCTTCCAGGCAAGAACGAATTCTGCCTGGGGGAGCTTGATATTGTGGTGGCGGCTGAGTAACTAAAAAGACGAAGTCGCGTTCGCTGTAGTAGCTGGCTGTTGTGCCTGCTGTCTCTGATTGCATGGTTTACCTCTACGTTGATTTGATGTATTTTGTTGTGGAGCAGGACGCTGGTAAGAAGGGTATGGTTGGGTTCAAAAAGATTGAAAGATCTATAGGGTCTTTTGGCATATGATTGCCTACTAGTAGATCCCATATAACGACGTGCAGTCGAATAAATAGGGTGTGAGATTAATGACTGTACTGCTAGAGCTTCTTTTTTCAATTTACTTACTGCGTCCTGGAATTTGTCTCCGAACAGGTTATCTCCTGTACATGGGAGATTTGTTAGTTTCTCGTGCAAGTCTTTACGTATTGAACTTGAACATAACCATGCCAGTCTGCGGGCTGCAATGGCTGTTGCCGATGCCCTAGATGATGTTTCATGTGCTTCGTAGATTGACCTCAAAAGGTGTCGAGAACACTCTTCCATGTCCTGAAGAGGCTGAGGTATTTGATCCGCCATTGTGGAATATATACCCTTCCTAGCTTGCATGCACTCATAGAGGTATTGTACCATGTAGAATTGATGGTGCATAATTCGTGCAGTCAACATCGAGTTATGGTATATTTTTCTGCCAAACTCATCTAAATATTTGTTGTCTTTCCCTGGTGGGTAAGAGGAATGCGACTTTGTTTTCTTAAATCTTTGCATCGCAGACTCTACCACAATTGAAGCGTGAGGTAACTGTGGTAGAGTGTATAGAGATGCTTTCTCATACGAAATTTTGTCTCTGTTTTCCTGGAAACGACTGGAATTGCATAAGGCGTATCCCAGGACTTTGTGAATGCAGGATCTCTTGTGACAGAAGAGATGTTGGTTCCCCCGGAGTATCAAAAAACTTAGAAGCCCTAGGGTTTCTGCTCTAGGGTCTGCTTCTTTTTGTACCTCTAGATGCAATATTGTACCCAATTTTCCTAGGAATTTTGGGTATGTGAGGTGTTCCCAAGGGGAGTCTGGTTCCTGCGGTTGTTCCTGCGGATCAGACATAAATCCCATAGATGATGATGGGAACATTTGTATTGAAGAAGAATCAAAGATGCTTCCTGTGTATGAGTTGGCGAGGTTGGTTGAACCAACAGTTCTCTATTAGGGTGTTTTTGTGTTCCCGTGAACTGTCCCTAGCAATGTTCATCATTTTGACTGATGACTGAAGCGTTTTATATAACCCTGCTAAGACTGAGACAATTGAAATTTGCCTCACTTGTATGAGGGGGCATTGTCATACGATCGTCTTGTTCTCCTGAGACACCTGTTTTAGGGTGCTTTGAGTTATTTTGAGGTGAGGTATTAGGTACCTGTCATCTTGTATTTTGTTAAATGATATGTTCCTCAAATCTTCTGAATCTGTAGAAGTGGAAGAGGAAACAACCTGTATTACCTCTCTTTGAGAAGGTATTGGAAGGTAGTCTATGAGATGATGTAGAAGTCGAAGGACTTGTTTCCCATGCAGCACTTCTCTTTGCCAATTTTTTATGGTAAGAGCGGCGTGCGTGCATATGGAATTCATTAGATAACAAGTTTGTATGACTTTGCTGAATGACAGTTCTGTGGTCTCAGCCGCAGAAGAAGAACTTTGTGCAAGAGGACGTTGTCTTTTCAATTCGTACCTTAGTACTTGAATTGAGTAGATATGCGTTTTATGCGCAGATTTAGATCTATGCGCAGATTTAGCTTTATGCGTGGATTCGTTTTATGCGCAGATGTAAATTTATGCGCTGATGTTTATTTGTGCGCGGCTGTATGTTTGTGCACGATTATATATTTGTGCGCGGCTGAAGAATTATGCGCAGCTGAAGATTTATGCGCGGATGTAGACTTATGCGCGGATGTAGGTTTATGCGCATATCTTTCGGATTCTGTGCGCGCAAGGGTTATCGGCGCCGATGTCTTCGGCGCCGTGCGCATAGATGCTAGCGAAGTCAGCGCCGTATGCACAGAATTCAACGGCGCCGTGCGCATGTGTGATCTGCGCGGTGGCTTCTTCTGTGCCGATCGCTGCTCCTGCGCCGATACTTATTTAAGCGCAGACGGCGCCATATGCGCAGGAGGTGTCGGCGCCGAGATCCCTGGCGCCGATCTGGTAAGTTGCGGCTCCACAGGCACTTCGGATTTTAAATCCATTGGCCCTCGTCGTTCGCACTCCCTATACCTCTCATGGAGGATTGAGGATCTGGTGACAAATTTCTCTTTTTAATAGAGCCGATGAAGTTAACAGGCAGGCGATTCCTGAAGCCTATAGGCCCTTTGTTTCAGTGCTCTAGGTGACATCTTAGAGCAAAAAATCACAATCTTCCTTACTGTGATCTGGTCCTAGACATCTGAAGCATCGGTCGTGTCCGACAACAACAGGGTTTGAACCCCAATTTTGAAATTTTAAAATTTCAGCACTGAGGAGAGGACAGCTCCGCGTGCGTTCCCGCTCGCGGAAAAAACAGACTGAGGAGATTCCGTTACTTTCCTGCGTGGGAACATACGCGCAGCCGCAGAGAGCAAAGCTCTGTACTCTGCTTTGACAAGCTCCGCCTCCCGGGCCTGATTGACAGATCCCATGACAGCATGGCTAATTCAGCCCTGCTATCGATGGGAAATACAGTGGATACTCCAGTATGGATGAACAAAATGAGATATGGCTTAAGAAAGCTTGAGAAATGGGAGAGAATTTGGCAGCTAAGAGCCAGGAGTGGAAATGAGTGATGGGGAGATAATGTTACTCACCTCACTTTGAATTTTTGTTCTGCTCTGCCGCTGACTTTCCATGTCATCTTGATTAATTTATCTCCAAACTCAGTATAACCAGTGTACAAATAATGATGGGGACAATTTTCAAAAGGATTTATACGTGTAAATGTAACTATTATTGTAGAAATTTTCAAAAACCATTTAAAAACATAAAGTGCACTTAATTGGGTAAATTCTATGGACTATTCAAAGGCATATATTGTAGCAATTTTCAAAGCCCACTTATACAAAGTGCATTTACACGTCTATAACCTAATTTTCAGTATGTAAAGACTGTTTAAAATCAGGCCCAAAGCTTATAACTTTTTTTTCTCCTCTTCTCTCTTGCTTGGAAGATGCAGCACACCTGGGGAGCTGGAACAGGCTGTATATCTGTTTCTCAAATACTATAGTCGAGAAGTGAGTTAGGAATTTTACTAGAAAAAAAGATATTATTTAAATTCAAAACTATTTCCTTATCTTCAGTTCTTTACAGTGACTGTTCTCTAGTGCACTTCCTGATTAGGCACACAGACTGGTTGCGAGCATCCTGTACTCACCTGCTTGGTCTTTTTGTCAGATGTGTCTGTCAATCCTTCGCTTGCAGAATTTATACCATACTAAGTAATGTATCAATGATCAGCCAGGGACTAGAGCTATTATTATATTGTGATTGCTTGGAGATCATTAACGAGGATAGGATAGATGGAATTAAAAAATTGCACAAACTGTTATAAGAAATGCATAATTAATTACAAAGAAAACTAATCAGATAGTGGAGCAGAAATGACACCTTTATTAGGATAATGAATACCTTCAGATACAACCTTTCAAGTCTGTTAAGATCCTTTCTCAGGATTGGAACTCCTACCTTCTGCCCACGAGGGTGTAAAACGTACCTGTGTTCGCCAAGAGAACATGGTGTGAGTCACTGACATCAAGGCCCAGAGGAACCTGAGCCCTTCCTGGTATCAGTATCTAAGGATGAGCAGTTAATTGAGTTTTATTCTGATCTGATAAAAGGCTCACTTAATTGTGCAAACAAAATATTTTATACAGTATAGAAACTACTGAATAAACCTGTTGAGCCTTTAGATCCAGCTATTGATTATTAGGATTTATCAAATTATTTTTATGAATCTGCTGAGATTTGTGGATCAGTGGAATATAAACGGTCTAAACAAACAAACAAACAAACAAACAAATAAATAAATGATAACGTTGTCAATCTTAGAGCTCATTTCTTTGGTAATAGTATAGAAGATGGCACAGAGATGGAGGCTCCACCTGTAGTTTGGTCACATTTTGCATTAGTTTTGCAGTTTGAGATCCTTGTCCATTTTGGATTATTCAAGGATTAGAGGTTGCTATGCATGAACTCTTAGCATACATTTCAAATAAGTCTCTTGCAGAATGCTATGCTCTTAAAAGATTAAAAGAGGTGTAGCCCTTTTTTTTGGAAGTAATTACTCCTTTAGGGTACACAACTAATTTATATTGTATGGGGCTGCTCCGGCTAGCAATTCTATCCCATGCTTGATTTTCAATCCCTGTGGGGATCCTTTTTATGGGGGAAAGCTCTTTCTTGTGGCCCAGATGATGCTGAAAGGCTCCCAAGGCTGTGTGTAGACTGTAGGTGCTTCTCATGAGGTGAGAGGCTGTAATAACTCTAGCTCTGGGTGATAAATAAAAGTTTACTGAGTGGTAATCATAAATTAAAGTCCATTCTCCAAAAGTGTGAATTTACATCTGACTGATGGAACATTAATGACTTTCCTCTGTTGTTGTGGCAATGAAGACACATCAGGCAGGATTCGTGGTGAAGCGTGCTCTGAGGCTCCCCGGGGGGGGGGGGGGGGGGGCCAGGGGGGCTCTCCTTTTATTGTACATAATACATAGCATATAGATGTGCCATAACATCATTGGCTCTTGTGAATACATGCATCATATCATTGGCTGTTACAGCGTTATACCATAAATGTCTTTTCCTGGCTTTTTGCTGACTACGTGCAAGCGAGCAGTGTATTCAGGCTGGGAGGGAGAGGTCATAAGCTGGACATGAGGCAGTTGAGATGTGTTAACCTAGCTGACTAAGTGTAAGAGGAAGTCTACGTGCAGACAGGTTTCCTGTCTTTGCAGGCTAGAGCTTATGGCGGTTGGGATGTGTTGCGACAATCTTGCTGCGCTCAGCGTAGGCCCGAGAAAAGGGAAGTTAGATGTGTTGATAGAGTTAACCCCTGACATGGTCTATCAGCTATCAGGAGCAAAGCTCATAATCCCCACATCTCACCTTTTCTGTTTTTATTTAAGCAACATAAAGAATATCTCTGTATCCATGCTTGAGACCCATACTGAACTTGCTGTGCTTTGCGTACAGGCTGGAGATAGGGAAAGGGAGATGTGGAGAGAAGGGCTGAGTCGGCATGGTGTGCCAGCTACAGCAAAGCTCTTGATTCCCCACATCACCTAGAGCTTATGCAGCGTGGTGTGCCAACTACTGCAGGGCTCATGATTCCCTAATAAGCAGCATACAAGACATCTTTATATCCAGGTGGAAAGCAAGGTTTCAGCATGGACACGAGATTGGGTATGCACTGGATGCAGCAGCACAAGCAAATAAGCAAGACAATTACAAGTATTACAATAGGAATGATTCGTTTGAGACCACCGATATCAGGAAGCCAGGACCATAGCCAGTCCCAGAGAGATATCGGAGTTCTGTCTGAGAGCGGTGCATCTGCAATCATGGCCTCTATCTGCTCTATGGTATGTGTGAGATTTGCTTTATAATCTGATATGTATACACAGCAATGAGATCCAATTAATGCACAGACCCCACCCTTTGAAGCTTAGACTGTGTCTAAGGCGTAGCGGTTCTGTAATGCTACCTCTCTAATCTGGGAAACTTCTGTTGTGAGTAGTTTTAATGCATGGACTGTCTGATTAAATAGAGCAGTCGTCCAATTAGCAAGGATGTGTAAGTCTCTGTAATTCATAGCTGTTCCCATTGGGGGAAACAGGCTTCTAGCTACCTGTGTCTCTGTATACTTATTTATCGGACTCTTGATCGCCTCCCTTTTGTTACTGAGTCTTGCTTTAGGTAAATTGTTGACTGCATAGTATGAGAGAAGGATGTAGCCTAGAGTGCATCTGCCTCTCCATCTGGGGGGAATGCGCATATATGCCCTACGCCCACATAACATCCAAATGTTACCTATCTGGTTAGTGGACCAGTCACGGGGCTGTTTGACTTGTTGTATCATTGCGGATATATATTTACACAGGCTAAATTGCCTGTCTGAGAATTTTTCTCCTCTTTCACACCTTTTTGTTTCTCCCACTGAACATCCTGAGATCAGCCAATTGCACATATAGTGGGTAAAGCTATGCAAGTATTCTGTGACATTTTGTGAGAATTCTGGGTGTGCTGTTACATTAGAGTATGATCATTAGCATGTAAGTGGCTCCTAATGTGAGCAATGTAAAGTTGGTGTGTGCAATCTTGGAGGGCTGATTGTAGTGTCAGAAGGATAACAGGTTCTCATCTAAGCAAGGGAAACACATCTAGAGCAAAACAAATGCAAAGAGAAAATTAGGAAAAAAAGTATCAACAGTGCAGTTCCTAATGATGGCTGCAGGATGTCCTCTGTGGCAAAGGCATGGAAAAGGCTTGATGGGATGATTTCTGAAAATCAATGGTGTATTCAGTCAAATTCAAATTAATTAATGAGAATATTTCATCATGACTATAACTCTACTATACTAATCTTATATAATGTTTTCCCACTTTATTATTAAAAACAATGAAGAAACAACTTAAGTGTATAGACAATTACATAAAAAACATATATTTCACTCACAGCATGTTCAGGTGTCAGGACATACACATAGCACAAAAGACAGAAGGCAAACAATGAACACATATTTTTGAGCAAAAAAAATTAAATAAAATGTGGTTGGAAAATATTTGGAAAAATGTTGTAGTCAATCTTTCAGCAAGGTGTATCAATTTTTCATTCATCGAGGCCTAAATGTGGTATGAGTTCCTAATATAGTAAAATAGCATAAATTCAAATTAATCATGTGAAGGAAAAGTCAATTGCAGTAGGCTGAACCACAAACAACAAGTATTTCAGACATTACATTAAACATATGTTACACAAGACTGACACATATTCATCTATCCTACAAATATTCATCTTCCCAACATCAAACAGACAACAGACAACACACAATCAGAGCTCAAAATTCATATCAAGATGTATCAGAAATAAAATGAGATCAAAGATCAAAAATCAAAAGATGTGTGAAAAAAAATGTGAAAAATGTTTAAAAAATTTTTGAAAATGTGAAAAAAAAATTTTGGATCGATCCAGTAGAAAACAAAAATCAGAATTCTGTTTAAAATGAAAAAGAAAATAAGCTGCAAAGTGTTCATCTTCACATCTCTCATGGCGGGAAGGCTGTCAATCTGGAAAATATTAAAATCTGGCACACAGGAAAAAATTAGAATTAATTCTACTATACAATTTAATAAAATCAATTTGGATTTGCAGGAAAAAAAAGCTTGGGGGAGGGGTTGCATTAAATGTTGCAACCCCTAACAGTGATTGCTTGTCAAAGAATAGGAATCATAACTTTTTTCAATGTCTCTCTGTACTATCAAAACAATCTCAATTCTCTGTCTTTTCTCCCATAATTACCATTCACAACTCTGTCTTATTCACATACGCACACCTTTTAAACAACTTCCAATAACGACGCTCTATCTAAACAAAACTTCTTTTAAAAAAAACCTTTTCAACTCCGCACTTCCTATACTGGCAAGACACAGATTTTTTATTCACTGTAAACAAAATTAAACTTTCTTGCTAAATTATGGCTATATATTATTCTCAATATCTTTAACTGCTTCAGGAATCTGTTTCTAAATTTAAAGGATTAATTCATTGAATCGAGTTCTCTCCTCTGTTTAAACCAAACGAAACCTAATTTTTATTTTTTTTTTGCACACAGGTAAAATCATACATTTTTGTTCTTATACACACCTATGCTACTCTCTTCCTTTTTTCTGTTTCATTATGTTCTGATTGTCACATGTGACATATGAGGGCAAAGGCTAGCGTCACTATGTGACATATGAGGGCAAAGGCTAGTGCCAGCGCCATTTTGAATACTGGCAATACGGCCCGAGTGCAGGAGGTCGCTCCCGGACCCCTACTGGACTTTTGGCAAGTCTTGTGGGGGTCAGGAGGCCCCCCCAAGCTGGCCAAAAGTCCCTGGGGGTCCAGCGGAGCGATCTCCTGCACTCGTGCCGTCGGGTGCCAGGAACCAAAATGGCGCTGATAGCCTTGCCCTTACTATGTCACAGGGGCTACCGGTGCCATTGGTCAGCTCCTGTCACATGGTAGGAGCACAAGATGGCGCCGGCCATCCAGTGCTCCTACCATGTGACAGGATCCGGCCAATGACACGGATACCCTGTCACAAGGTAAGGGCAAAGGACGGCCCGGTAGCCGGAGGACAGCCCGGAGCGGGAGATCACGGGAGATCGCTCCCGGGATCCCCACTGGAACACCAGGTACCTGTAAAAAGGTTTTGGGGGGGTCGGGAGGGTGGGGAAAGCTAAGGGGTTACTTTTAAAGGGTCGTGTGGGTTTAGGGGTTATTTTTGTGTGCCGTTTTTTCCCGCCCTCCCCCCAAAATGATAAGGAAAGCCCCACGATCAATATCGTGGAGTTTTCCTATTGTTTTCGGAGAGCCCCCGATTGCTGATGATTTTGAAAATATCGACGATATTTTCAATCGTCCGAAGCCCGATTCACATCCCTACCGCACACCACCCCATTTCCTCCATGGTGGGTTGTCACTTCTGACGCATGGCAGGAGGCAGCTGGCCTGCTACCTGACTGCTAGAAGGGGCTGAGGGTGTGGGATGCCTTTGCTCCTTTTCAACCACTTTACACTGCCTGGAAAAAGGGGTCCCCTGACTGGTACTGCACCATCCCCAGATGTCAGTACTGTAGGGTGTTACTTCTGCATATGATGCATCATTCCAGAATGAGTTAGATGTCCCACTTGCTTGCCTCTGCTATTATCCCTGGCACAGTTATTACACTGAGCAAAATGCAGGTCCTACCTCACTTTAAAGTGGCTCCAGATCACAGATTTCTTTCATGATCCCTTCTCTATAGCCTTCGGGGTGGATGCTGACATTGGAGAAGCAATGTCAGGGGCATCAGTCACACTCTGCCTGAGCTGACTGCTCTTCCTCCTGATCATCATTATTTTCATTTCTCCCCCCCCCCCCCCCCAACCCCCAGCACTGAAGTGGAGGCTAAGACAGAACTAACTAATCCTCCTAAACCTTCTTCAGCTATTATCTCTTCCGTTTCTGATGAAGGGAATCCCATGCAAGATGATTCTTCATCGAAATCATAAGCAAACCCTGACTGCACTACAGAGTCTGCTGTCACACTGCTGATTTTGGGTCTCGCACTTTTGTCGTGGATGGCTCAGCCTCCTCTTCCCTCACCTCCAAAACAACAGGGTCAGAAACAGGTGGTGGTGGTGCATCATGTTTAAATTTAAGTTTTTTTCTGGATGGAAGTGCCTGCCCCTCCAGAGATTTTAGATTTGAACAGGTCCCTTTTTAACTTTAATGGGGGACTGCCTTTTGAAGTGCCTCCTCTGCCAAAGCCTCCACTGCCAGTGCCAATCATTCGACCACATCTACCTTTCCCTGACATCATGGATTTAATGTCACTGCCTACTAGGGATTTCAATTAAAAGGATTATTTCTTTATTGGTGACTGAACACCTCTGTACTAATGTATGTGAATGTGGAAAACTACACACACACACACACAGACACACAGTGCAGTGTCTTGTTGTACACTACAACTGAGACTGCTCTATGTACACACAAAAAACTTAAAACTCCCGATGCCTACTGGGGATTTGGATTCAAAGAACACTGCTGTACCAATATATGTAAGTGTGGAAAACTACACACCCACACACACAGACACACAGTGTAGTGTCTTGCTGTACACTACAATTGAGACTGCTCTGTGTGCACAAAAACTGAAACTCCACATAAAACACTGGAAGCCTCAGCCTGACTACTCTTGCTGTGAGACTGCAAGCCAAATTCCTACAGAACACACTGTGAATCTGCTTGAAGTTGTTGTACAATGAATGCCCACTATCAGACAGCCACTGCAAATCTCTCACTATCTCTCACCCACACCACCCAAACTCTGCCTGCAACCTACCCCAAGGGGGTAAGATCAGCAGCAAAATGCCACTGCTGGCAGCTTGTCTCAGTGGGTGAGACAGAGAGACGGTCTGAGTTCAATAAAAAAAAGAAAGCGCAGTAAAATAAAAGCCTGGCTGCTTGGCAGGCACAGCAGCAAAAAAGAACAAATATCTTTTTCAACAATAGCAAATTGTAGCAATAGCAATTGAATAAAGAACAAATATTTTTTTCAGCAATAGCAAATTCGAGCAATAGCAATTGATTAAAGATTTGAGACACTGAGAGAGCTCAAACGGCAAACAACCTGGTTGCTATGGATACTCCCACATGACCTTCTATTTCAAAAGGCTGCTAAGAAAGCACTGTGACCCAAACGAATGAAACTAATATGATATGTTTCATTCATGGGAGATCGCCATTCATTTCGCTGTCCCACCAATCAAATGAATAGGGACCTATTCATTGCGGATGCCACATTCATTGAAAATGAATGCATATCCCTACTACTTATCATTTTAAACACAGAAACATAGAACATTTCAGCAAATAAAATCCATAAGTTTCATCCTATATTCCTACCTCCATCTCCCATCCCACTTACCGCAAACCTTAATACTTTTCCTCATCCAAAGAGATCCCCTTTGCTTCTCATTCATTCATTTATTGGATTTATAATCCACCCTTCCTGATCTGAGAGAGGAGTACAAGAAATATATGCAATACAAAATGGTAAAATAATATAAAACAACCTAAAAATAGAAAGTGCCAAGATAAACAGGATATGCAGCATACACTAGACTATAGGCATCAGAACAGGCTCGGCCATACAGGCCATGGCCCAATTAAATTTGATATCACAATACAGCGGGAATACTTTCAAAAATGTTCTCTATCTATTAATGTCAGCAACACACACAGAAAAACCATGTATTTATAATATACTTTAAATTTATTCAAAACTGTTACTATAAACACCTATCTAAACAATAATGAGGACCACATTGATGAAGAACCACATTGATGAAGGAATGAAAATTTAGTGATATCCGTGAAGAATATACACAAACAGGAGATTACAATTCATAATAACTATATGCAATGAATTCAAATGGAAATTTTGTAATAGAAATTTTGTATATAAAAAAGGAAAATTGTGCAATATTGTAAGTGTTTTAATGAGTATGTATGGGTGGATGTGTGTGCTAGTAAGTTTTTAATTGTTTAGATAGGTGTTTATAGTAACAGTTTTGAATAAATTAAAAGTATATTATAAATACATGGTTTCTCTGTGTGTGTTGCCAATTAAATTTGAAGCAGGGCAGGATAGCGATTCTGTGTGTAGAGAGACTGCCTTACAAAGGATGTATTATTCTAGAGTCTTCTGGAGTACATAATGATCTGGGTGTGGGGAGACCTGGGGAATGATCAAAGTGGTTGCTGTGAACCAAAGTTTTATAGTTTTTTGATGTAGTACAATTGAACAACCACTGGATTATGTTTTGTATGAGTAAATATTGTATTTAATGTTCTGTGGTTGAATTTAAGTGTGTATCTTCCTTTAAATACTTGGGCTTTGGTGACATAGTAAGCAGGTAATATAAAAGATAGCACTTTTGGAGGGGTTTTGTCTTTTCTTCCCCTGGCCGTTCCAAAGTTGGGTGGAGTATTGCTTCTCCAGAGTATGTGATGGTTGGAGTACCCAGCCTGCAAGCTGAGATGCCCAGGCATCCTCCAAGGGGAGTAGGACCCTGTATGGGCCCTTCTCATCAAGAGGAGAGGCTCGAGTTCATGAAAATGAAGATATCATACCCTCATTCAGAGGAATCTACCCGGGAGGTGCATCAGGAGTCCGGGAGAAGGAGATCCAGTGATGGGTGAGTGCTCAAGGGGAAGTGCACCAGAGGTTCAGGTAGTGCAGCTGTTTAGGAAATCTGCACTGGGAGGACCGGGCAATTGGATATCTGAAAAGGAGTGAGTAAATCATGTTTATCTGATATACATTTGGCCCATATTGGATAAGAATGTTGATATGGGCATGTTATATGATCCCTGACTCTAGCTAGGGTGGGAAGGAGAAATGATAAGTCCAAGGAATGGGGAGTGTATAGTGGCCCGTATGGTCAGTACTAAAATTGGTGAGGTGCTAAAGATAGACGTAGAGGAACATACTTTCTATTTTCTGATTGCCCTGATATGATTATTACCCATAAATGGAACAGACTGTTGTATGTCCCTGAATCACTGACATAGTCAGCAATTAAATGGTAAACTTTAAAATCCTTATCTATGTAAATAGTTATGCTGGCTGGAATTTCCAGAAATAAAGCTGACAGTTTTTGAAGTTGAATGTGTAGTCTGCTTTGCTTATTTGGCCAGCATAAACAAAAGATGGGGGCAGGATTCATGGAAGAGAGTGAGTGGAGTCCTCCCTCTCCAGTCCATATCAAAGAGAGAATGGATTTCTATTTCAGTTCTATTTTCGCAGGAGGAGGAGGGCATAGCCTCAGGCACCTCTGCCCTCCTTCTCCTGTCACTGATCAGCATGGGAAGGGGAAATATGGGGAAGGGGAATGGTCAGGCTAAAGTGGGGGGATGACTAGAGAAATGAGGGGGTTATAATGGCTACTGGTCAGACTCAGAGCCTAATTTGGATGGAGATTGGAGTGAGAGGATGCATGGAGGGAGGAGAGAAAGGAAGAGAGAAAGGGAAAGAACATAAGAAAATGCCATACTGGGTCAGACCAAGGGTCCATCAAGCCCAGCATCCTGTTTCCAACAGTGGCCAATCCAGGCCATAAGAACCTGACAAGTACCCAAAAACTAAGTCTATTCCATGTAACCATTGCTAATGGCAGTGGCTATTCTCTAAGTGAACTTAATAGACTTCTCCTCCAAGAACTTATCCAATCCTTTTTTAAACACAGCCACACTAACTGCACTAACCACATCCTCTGGCAACAAATTCCAGAGTTTAATTGTGCGTTGAGTAAAAAAGAACTTTCTCCGATTAGTTTTAAATGTGCCCCATGCTAACTTTATGGAGTGCCCCCTAGTCTTTCTATTATCCGAAAGAGTAAATAACCGATTCACATTTACCCGTTCTAGACCTCTCATAATTTTAAACATCTCTATCATATCCCCCCTCAGCCGTCTCTTCTCCAAGCTGAAAACTCCTAACCTCTTTAGTCTTTCCTCATAGGGGAGTTGTTCCATTCCCCCTATCATTTTGGTAGCCCTTCTCTGTACCTTCTCCATCGCAATTATATCTTTTTTGAGATGCGGCGACCAGAATTGTACACAGTATTCAAGGTGCGGTCTCACCATGGAGCAATACAGAGGCATTATGACATTTTCCATTTTATTCACCATTCCCTTTCTAATAATTCCCAACATTCTGTTTGCTTTTTTGACTGCCGCAGCACACTGAACCGATGATTTCAATGTGTTATCCACTATGACGCCTAGATCTCTTTCTTGGGTTGAAGCACCTAATATGGAACCCAACATTGTGTAATTATAGCATGGGTTATTTTTCCCGATATGCATCACCTTGCACTTATCCACATTAAATTTCATCTGCCATTTGGATGCCCATTTTTCCAGTCTCACAAGGTCTTCCTGCAATTTATCACAATCTGTTTGTGATTTAACTACTCTGAACAATTTTGTGTCATCTGCAAATTTGATTATCTCACTCTTCGTATTTCTTTCCAGATCATTTATAAATATATTGAAAAGTAAGGGTCCCAATACAGATCCCTGAGGCACTCCACTGTCCACTCCCTTCCACTGAGAAAATTGTCCATTTAATCCTACTCTCTGTTTACTGTCTTTTAGCCAGTTTGCAATCCATGAAAGGACATCGCCACCTATCCATGACTTTTTACTTTTCCTAGAAGCCTCTCATGAGGAACTTTGTCAAACGCCTTCTGAAAATCCAAGAATACTACATCTACTGGTTCACCTGTATCCACAGGTAGGAGAAAGAGAAGCAAGATGAGGATGCGAATCTGGGAAGTGACAAATGGAAGACAGGGGGACAAGGAGAAGGAGAAGGAGGTATTGGGGGAGAGATAAGGGGTGTGATGGCATTAGAGAGAGAGAGAGAGGAAGAGAGGATGGGAAGAGGGAAGAGAGTATAAGGGCAAGGGAGAAGGAGAGAGAAAGAGGAGGTCAGGTGTGGAACAGGAGGATAAATCAGGAAGGAAATTGGGTTCAGGGGTAGAGGCAGAGGTGAAGCTTGATTGGCTTGGCCCCATCCGAAAAGGCATTCCACTGCTTCTGTGCTAGACTATAAGTCACAAGAAGAGCCATCAAATGTTTCCTGAACTTATTAAATCAATCACTAGTAGAATGTCATTGATAAGGCTTGACACAAGAAAATGCTTTTTCCTAATGCTAGAAACTTTACTTCCTTAGCTAATAGAATCCATATTTTATCATGGAGTGACCGCAATGCCCTGACAGGTACATATCTAGACAGACATGATGCAAGATATTGTAGTCCTTGACCATTCAGCACTTTCAAGGAAATAAGCTGCTTAAATCTGACTCTGAAATGAATAGGAAACCAGTGAAGATCAGTTAGGATAGGTGTAGTATGGTCTGTAACAAGACAGGCAGCCAAGTTCTGAACAAGCTATAACTTCGAAACATGTTTATATGGTAAGCCAATGTACATAGAATTACAGCAGTTTAATGAAGAAACGATATAAGCATAGACAACTGCACCTAGGTCTCTATGAGACAACAATGGCTTTAGAATTGGCCTATTGGCAGCTGCAGTAGAGGCACACCATCTCATTAAAGTGGTAGGCAGAGTGCTCAAATAAAGGGCTTTATGATGCTAAGCACTCTGGTCTTTTGAAGGTTCAGCTTAAATTTATTTTGGGTAGACCACTCAAGATTATTGCTAAACAGAGGTTTAATCTACCAGCTGCTTTCTTTCATCCTTAGTTTAGAAAAATAACCAACTAGACATAGTCCAGTAACATTGAGACTGCACAGCAGCATTGCCAGAGGGTAGACATAAATAATGAAGAGCATAGGAAATAGCACATATTAGCACAATAGGAATTTATCTCCCAGTTTCACAAACAAATCCCTTTCCAGCAAGAAAGGCTCATACCAATTATATACATAGTCCCATATCCCTGAATCAATCTGTGGTCAAGCATGACAAAAGTTGCTAATTTTCAAGAATTGCTACAAGTAGATTCTGTACTACAGTGAGGACTGAATCCAGAATGGGATGAATCCAGGAGGCCCTTTTCTGCTAAGAAATCCACAATCGGAGTATATACCACACACTCAATAACTTTCCCTATAAATGGTAGGTGAGATAAGCTATAATTCTCCAGCTATAGTGGGTCCAGCAATTTTTTAAGCCAAAAATTGTTTTAAGACACTTAAGTAAGACTTCCTCAGCCAAAGAGAAATGTATAAAGTCTCCTATGGGCCCCAGAAGACTATCCAGCAAGGAGAAAGGACAAGGATTTAGAAGGCACATAGTTGCCCTCATACCATGCATAATTCTCTCCAGATCAGGTGGAAAATAAAACAGCCAAGACTCTGATGGTAAAATTTTAGGAAAAACATCAGCTCTTCCATTCACGATATTTATCCAAGTACCTACAAATAACCTTTGATCCTATCATGGAAAAAAGTTAGCAAACTGATTGCAATTCAGATTAGAGAGAACTGCTAAAGTAGATCTAATAGAAACTGGTTTAAGCAAGTCATCTACTATCTTAAAGAGTTTCTTTGGCCAATTCCTAGAAGCTGCCAAACTAACGAATAAAAATTCTTCTTTGCTGTAATAACTGCCTGGACATAGGCCTTGTAATATAATGGCACTGACTTAAAGATCTAGCTAATTCATCTTTAGACTTACGTCACTTCGTCTCTTTCTGACGGTGAACTGTCTTAAGGGCAAGCAGCTCTTCAGTGAACAAAGCACTTGCCCTACCAAGTTAGGCAAGTCCCACCCTTTCATGTGTAACCCCTTCCCCCTTCATCGGGAGTAACCTTCAGCAGCTTGCAAGGGTGGTGAGCGACCCTTCTGCAGCACCGGAAGAGTCAAAAAACAAAGTTCACAACAGGTGAAGACAAGCAAAAGCTGAGAGACCCAAGGGGAGACTTGCTCACCAAAACAATAACTGAAAGATGTTACTCCAGCTGCTGTCAGATCAGGTTTTCATGTCATAGGATGAGCACTCCTGAAGCTGTTACTTGAAACACCAGGCCGTGTCGAGTGCAGCCCTGCGATCTTGACTCAGGGAAGAAAATAGCATTTTTCAACACAAGAACATTTCTAAATAACAACTAGAGTGGAGATTAAAATAATTTTGTTTTTGAGAATCCGAGAGTTGAAGAAGCAGCTTGTATTTGAGCAGTGGCTTGGACTTTCACTTTTGATTAAGGATCACGGCTAATGTCGCACTAAAGATTTGTTGATGTGTATTATATTGCAATGTGGAGTAGAAAAAAAATTGTTATGGGACTATGATTATACAAAGGTGTGATTTTCTCTGGAAATTATTCACAGAGATTTTCCTCTTATGAAATCCCTTTACAACATGAATAAGATTGAATAAGTATTCACAAGTTGAGATAATAATTATAATATTTAAAGGATTTTTGGTGCTAGCTGAGTTTTGTTTGACATACGTTTACTTAGCAGGTTGGAATACTACTTTGGTGTGACTCACAAGTCTATGATACAATTTTGGCTCACAGTCCCAAAAAGCATTTTCTCCTCCGTTCTTTAGACCCCAGTGAAGAACAAGGAAACATCTCCTGTGTGGAGCTACACTCTCAGCTGTGGGCTTCCCCAGGCAGAATTGGTGTCCCTCTTGACCGAGGGATCTTTATCCTCCCAGATGTCCCTTTCTTCTGACTGAAATGAGCTCCTTACTACTCCTCCAGCCAACTCTCAACAACTATCTAAGCCTGAACTCTTCAAAGTCTCAAGATCCAAGACTGCAAGCTTTTCTTCCTCAGAAATTCTTTTCTCAAACTCCCCCCGAGTGCACTATAAATACCAGCTCCACTACGCATCCCCTTTTGGGGGAAGGAACTACATTTCACTCACCACCATAACTCCCCTTGCTGGAAAATTTTCCAGAATAGAAATAGACAAAATATAACATCATAATGGCCAGCGGTGGACTGACACCACCCACCCTGCCCCCAAAATGATGAAAACTGTGGCTAGCAGCAGCCAAAACCACCCTACCCCCCAAACGTTTAAAAAATATGTAGTAGAATGTAACAGCCTAATCCCCCATCCTCCTGACAAGTTTTTAAAATTGTGTAACAAGCCATAGCATCCTGATCTGCCCCACCTTGACAGCAAGATTTTTAAAAATGTTGTGCCCAGCATCCAGCATCCCCCTTTTTAAAAAAAAGTGGGCACCACCTCCCTGAACTCTCAAAAACCTCCTTGTACCCCAATGGAAGGAGGAGAGGCTCTTCCCTCCTCCTGCGGGGTGAATATCTGTCAACTGATAGCTACTACACTTAGGGCCAGATTTTGTAACCTACGTGCGAGCATAGATTTGTGCACGCAGCCCGGTGCGCACAAATCTACACCCAATTTTATAACAGTTTGTAATCCACGAAAGGACATCGCCACCTATCCCATGACTTTTTACTTTTCCTAGAAACCTCTCATGAGGATCTTTGTCAAATGCCTTCTGAAAATCCAAATACACTACACCTACTAGTTCACCTTTATCTACATGTTTATTAACTCCTTCAAAAAAGTAAAGCAGATTTGTGAGGCAAGGCTTGCCTTGGGTAAAGCCATGCTGACTTTGTTCCATTAAACCATGCCTTTCCATGTGTTCTGTGATTTTGATCTTTAAAACACTTTCTACTATTTTTCCTGGCACTGAAATCAGGCTAACTGGTCTGTAGTTTCCCAGATCACCCCTGGAGCCCTTTTTAAATATTGGGGTTTCATTATCCACCCTCCAGTCTTCAGGTGCAATGGATGATTTTAATGATAGGTTACAAATTTTTACTAATAGATCTGAAATTTAAAAACTCTGGGGTGTATACCATCCGGTTCAGGTGATTTACTACTCTTCAGTTTGTCAATCAGGTCTACCACATCTTCTAGGTTTACCGTGATTTGGTTCAGTCCATCTGAATCATTACCCATGAAAACCTTATCCGGAATGGGTATCTCCCCAACATCCTCTTTAGTAAACACTGATGCAAAGAAATCGTTTAATCTTTCCGCAATGGCCTTATCTTCTCTAAGTGCCCCTTTAACCCCTCGATCATCTAACAGTCCAACTGACTCCATTGTAGGCTTTCTGCTTCAGATATATTTTTAAAAAGTTTTTACTGTGAGTTTTTGCCTCTACAGCCAACTTCTTTTAAGTTCTCTCTTAGCCTGTCTTATCAATGTCTTACATTTAACTTGCCAACGTTTATGCTTTATCCTATTTTCTTCTGTTGGATCCTTCTTCCAATTTTTGAATGAATATCTTTTGGCTAAAATAGCCTCTTTCACCTCACCTTTTAACCATATCAGTAATCATTTTGCCTTCCTTCCACCTTTCTTAATGTTTGGAATACATCTGGACTGTGCTTCTAGGATGGTATTTTTTAACAATGTCCATGCCTCTTGCACACCTTTTACCTTTGTAGCTGCTCCTTCTGCTGTAGTACAGACAGGGTTGGATTTCGGCATAGGCCCTAAAATTGGCTTTGCCAATCTCTGTGCAACAATAATCAACAAAGTCAGAGAACTTCTATTTTTTATTATAAAATCTGATAAAACAGATTATAGTCCAGAACCAAATCCAAAATATCTGAGTATCACAGATGAATTTCATACACTTTATATGATCTAAAGACATTGATAATAAGCCTTTAAAAAATCAGAAGCAAACTTTAGGTACTTAATTTCTATATTTATTAAATCCTTGTAATTTTGACTCTATTCCTATAACTAATGCCTATGCATAAGCTTATGTGTTCCTTATATAATCTAATGGTCAAATTTTTGTTGTAAACAATTTCTGATTTCCATATAAGGAAACTTTTTCCTCTAATAATTATTTATTTCCTAGCAGGCACAAGCTACGACGCTTTGGTTGTCTTGCTTCATAGGAGAAAATGAGGAAGTTTCTTTTTCTAACTACATATTCAAGGTCTTGTCAGCCACAATAATCAATACAGGTAAGATTGTAACCAGAGAATCCCTCTATATTGCTGATATATGTTTGCTTACTCTTTAGCCTACTTTGTTGCATGTTATATTGCCTAGCTTAAACAATTCAGTCTCCAATCTTATGACAGTTGTCTACATAACTAATAAAGGAATTTAAAGATGGAATCCCTGAAATTTTAAGACAAATCCCTTCCTCTTTGCAGGAACTTGTCATAACCCTAGCTAAACTAAACTACAGATTAAAATCCTATGGAAGCTCTCATTGCATCACTTCAGGTAACCATTCACCTCTTTCTGGACCCCTGAGGGAGGTCATTTCTGGAATCTTCAAAAGTAGTGAAAGTGCTGGATAGGTATACAGCATCACGGGGTGGTGAGGTATGATTCTTCCTGCAGAGGTATGATCCCTCCTGCAGAAAAACATAATACATTGCACAAGAAAACACATGCAATATCATAATCAATCCAAACTAAAATATGAAATAAGCTATATCTTTCCCAAACCTCCAAAGATCTAATACCCAATATATCCCAATCATCATCAACTTTCATTTTCCCAACACTTAAGTCATGGGCCTGGTTGGCCCATTCATATAAGGATTGATCTTTGAATAACCTCTTGTTTGTCAATGCAGACACAGTAGGAGGTATTTTATGACCTAGCAACCATCTCCTTCTTTGTCTAGTAACATGTCCAGGGCCATAGGATTGCTCAGAACCACATCAGATAAGGATGAGACTTCATGTTGCAAGACAGTAATTGACAGTTCCAGTTTGGCTGGCTAACTTTCAATGAGGGAAAATTTAAGGATAAATTTCTCATGTTCATGGATACCAAGGCTTGGGAAGAAGAGATGAACAAATTTACTTCAACCATCTTGCTTTAAGGCAGTGTGCATTCCTTTCCTTATTTGACAATGAGGATGAATGTAATGGTGGAACAGAGAATCCAGACTGCCATTGATGTATGGATAAATGAGGAACCACGTAGCCCATGGTAAAGTGAGTAGTCATGTCATGTTAGCATAAAGTCTTTTAAAGGCCCTGCTCCCAGTGACAACATACAGACCTTGTCGTCGCCATAAAGTAATGTAATCCCTGCAACCCCAGGAGTATCGAGTCATCTGCCCCCTTCCAGTGTGTGTCTCACCTTTAGTATCATTGTCCATTTTCATATATACATCATCTATATGGATCCACAAGCTGAGGAACATGGAAAAGGGTTGTAAAGAGACCCTTGCTGGTAAAGTACAGTTTGTGGTTGTGGAGGTGAAATTCAACAAGAACAAATAAGTGTCTGAGGTCATAAAAGTATGGAAGTGAACAGTATAATTGCGAAGAGTATTTACTTGACCTTAAAAATGACCATACTTTTTAACATGAATATCAATTGGAATGAAAAAGACCAGTTCATATAAGTACCAAAGACTGGACTTTGAGGAAACGACATCAAGCAGATAATAAAGTTTCATCCAGGTGTCATCAAAGTAACCTTTCCATCAGAATGGGCATAAAGTATGTTATAGCACAGGGGATAGTCATCAGAACTGTTCATATTTGAATTAGGAGTCATTGAATCATTGGGCCACAGCTTGAAACACCAGTAAGCAAGCTCATGGACATTTGATAGAGTGATTGAAGTATGTGGTATATTACAGACAAACTTCTTCACTTGACAGATGACTGGCAGCTTACAGAAATCCCCCCAGTCCGCAAGTCTATGATTAACAGGGAGAGTAGTGAACATGTTGGCAAAGTCAGTTACAGTGGGAGGCATGTTTGCACAAAGTCAACTCTGAGTGAGATTTAGACATAAGAATATAAGAACATAAGATTTCCATACTAGGGCCAACCAAGGGTCCATCAAGCACAGAATCCTGTATCTAACAATGGTCACCTAAGTCACAAGTATCTGGTAAGTACCCAAACATTAAATGATTAGAGCCCAAGCTACTAATCCTTACTGATTAATAGCAGTTTATGGACTTCTGCTCTAGGAACTTATCCTACTTTTTTAAAACCCAGCTACACTAACTGCTCATTCCTTCTACTCTTTCTTTCTAAAACTAAGTAGAAAAAATGCCTAAAAAAAAAAAAGCAATGCAAAAAATCCCATTTTACAAAAATTGAAAGAACAAAAAGTTATTAATAACAATTATCCACCTTCAAAATAAGGATACTGCAGTTGAATTCAGCCAGTTCCATTCCATTAGACCAGAACTGATGGAATGGACCAACTGGATGACTTGATTATGACATCAGTAAAGATCAAGATCAGAGGAATTAGCAGGCAAAAGTATCAGAAACAGGAATATAGGCAGCATCTTGACCACAGACCTTGATCTTACAGCAACGTGAGACAGCAGAGCCATCCCAAGGATCAAACTACGGACCAGATGGAAGGATCTGGTCATTATCCAAAGGATCCACATAATCAGGGGGCACTTCAGATGATGAATCAGATCCAGAAAATGCCTCAGCTCCCTGAGACTTCGATGAGGCAGCCCTGACTCCAGGGGACACCTGGCTGTGTCAGGGCACAAATGAGGATTAGACAATGCACCAATTTGTTCAGATCTCTGCAGGGTGGGGTGTACCTCACTGTCATTGAGGATGTTTTCAGTGGTTCCGCTGCACTTCAAAGGGGCCACTTCAGTGGATTGAAGACAGTATCTGGTTGACCTACTAGGATTTGTGGCTCTGGTTTATAAGGCTTTTTACAGTAACGGGCATATACCCAGTGATCAAGTCCCTGTTATTTTTAAGGCTGAGTGACTAACCAATAGTATTTGGTAAGGGCCTTTCCATTTATGCCATAAACAGTTCTTCTTTTCAGGACCACTTTATAATAGACAAAGTCACCAGGTTAGACATCAGGGGAGAACTTGGTTAGCAGAACTCTGGAATGCAGGAACAACGTTTTGATGTATCTTCTTGATCTTCTGGTGTAACTGTGAAACAAAATGCAAAATCAATTCATCTCGAGCAAACTTCATGTCAACTGGGAGCCTGGGCATAGAAGGCACAGGTATAGGTCAGCCCCAGGGCCGGTGGAAGCACTAGGCGAACAAGGCGATCGCCTAGGGCGCTGAGCATTAGGGGGCGCCGAGCCGCTGATGGCCAATGGCTGCCGGTGGAAGTCATCCCAATGGCGGGTGAGCGGTGAACTACTGCTATGCTGTGTGCCGGATACACACAGCAAGAAGATTGGCAGGGCCGTGGTGGAGCTCAAGTCACCACGGCCCGAAGAAAAGAGTCGCGTCTAAACATGCTGGTGCTCCTCCTCCTTCCTGCCCGCGCGGCCCCGGAAGAAAAATGTTGCCGGAGCCGCACGGGCAGGAACGAGGAGGAGCATCAGCCGCGTGCAGAAGAGGAGCAGCACGGCTCGAGAAGACCGGGGCTGCTGCAGAGCCCATTCTGCAGCGGCCCATGAAGAGGAGGCCCAGAGGTGAGAGAGAGACTGAGGGTTTGTACAGTATGTATGTGTGCGTATATGAGATGAGTTGAGAGACTGTGTGTGTGGGAGTGAAGACCTGAATGTTTGCAGAGACAGCATGGGAGAGCCTCTGTGTGTGTGAGAGAGACAGCATGTGACAGTGAGAGCCTGTGCTTGAGCAAGACAGCATGTGGAAGTGAGAGAGAGCCTGTGTGCGAAAGTCAGACAGCATGTGCCAGTGAGAGACTGTGTGTATGAATGATTGTATGAGAGAGAGCATGTGAGAGTGTGTGTGTGTGTGTGTGTGTGTGTGTGTGTGTGTGAGAGAGAGAAAGAGAAATGCATGTGAGAATGAAAACCTGACAGTGTGTTTGAGGGAAGAAGACAGATGGAGAGAAAAGAAATAGAGAAAAAGACAATATAAAAGGAATTGGCAAAAAAATAAGAAAGGGAAGGTGGAAAAAAAAAAGCCTGTGTCCAACCGATTAGAAAACTAAGATCAGACAGCAAATGTAAAAAAAAATAAATTACTTTTTACTAATTGGAACATGTAATCTTTGGGAATGTGCAAGAGTAGCACTTTCTCTATGCGGATCTCACAGTGTACGAGATCAGCATAGAGGAACTGGAAGCCCATGGGGCCTGCACAGAGGAGGCAGCAGAATGGGCTTCAGTGCCAATAGCAGCAATCAGCACCTCCACAATAGCCATACAGCAGCAGTGACAGGGGCAGCAGAAGAATGAGAGAGTCTCTGAGGTTGCTGGCAAAAGAAAGAGAGGGGGTCTCTGCCTTTAGTGTGTGCATGTGTATGAATGGGAGTCTGCCTGGAGGTGTATGTGTGTGAATGCATGGGTGCCTGCCTGAGGGTGTGTCTGTGTATGAGAATGAATGGGTGTCTTCCTGGGGTTTGTATGTGTGAGAATAGGTGCCTGCCTGTTTGTGGTGTACGTGTGTGTGTGTGTGTGTGTGTGTGTGAGAATAAATTGGTGCCTGCCTGGGGGTCTGTGTGTGTGAGAATGAATGTGTGCATGTCTGGGGGCTGGGGAGGGAGTGGTGTGAAAATGAATGGGAGCTTGCCTGGGGTTCAGTGTGAGAATGACTGGGAGCTTGCCTGTGTGTGTGTGTGTGTGTGTGTGTGTGTGTCTGTGTGTCTGTGTGTGTGTGTGAGAATGACTGGGAGCTTGCCTGTGTGTGTGTGTGTGTGTGTGTGTGCCTGATACTTCACTTTCCATGCATATCCAGCATAGCTCTCTGCTTCAACGGCAGGGGGGAAAAAAAAAAAAAAAAAAAACAAACACAAAAACAAAAAACTGATGCTTCACGCATATCCTGCATAGCTTCAACGACAGGGGTGAAGAAAAAAAGGATTCGCAATCACAAAGCGAGGAGTAGCTGGCTTGTTACGGCGGTTACTACCCCAAACCAAATGTGCCTGATACTTCACTTTCAATGCATATCCAGCATGGCTCTCTGCTTCAACGGCAGGGGAGAAGAAAAACAACCAATAAGGGCTGAATAACATAGTCTGGGTAAAACAAATAAGCATGGGTGTAGCTTGCTTATCGCGGCGGTTACTGCCCCTACTACCCCTAACTAATCAAGCTAGATATTTCACTTGGATGCAGCTCCATCACTGCTCTCTACATTAATGGTGGGGGTGGAAGGGGAATAGAACAAGGAGCTAAGAGAAACAGATAAGAATGAGAGAAAAAATGTGTGAGGCTTGCTGGGCAGACTGGATGGGCCATTCGGTCTTCTTCTGCCGTCATTTCTATGTTTCTATGTTTCTATGAGTGTGTGTGAGAATGACTGGGAGCTTGCCTGGGAGTGTGTGTTTGTGTGTATGTGAGGGAGCCAGTGAGAGTGAGAGCATGAGTGTGTATGAGAAAATCCAGGGGAGTAAGAGTTTGTGTGGGGGGGAGTGTGGAGGGGGAGAGAGTGCCTTAGAGCCTGAGAGTGTGTCAGTGTCTGTGAGAGCGAGAGGTTATGGTGGGTATAAGAGCATGAATGTGTATGTATGTGACAGTGTATGTGTGAGAGAGAATGGACATGTGAGTATGTGTGAGAGAGAGAAGATAACCTCCTAATCCTCGACAATATCAGGGTGACTGGAAATCAAGAGCTCCCATGTATGGACAGCAGGGGCTTTTTAAAATCCTTATTAGTTTTAATTATTGTGTGTTATTTGATATATGTGCTGTTTTGAAATATTTTATTGGTGTTTGGGAAATTGTAAAAAATGTATATGATTTTAATTAATAGAAATTCTATTTATCAGTAGTTTTAAAATATTCTTTTATTAGTATGTTTTACTGTTATAACTGATGCTTTATATTTCTTGATTTTATTTGTTTTATGAGGAATGATGGTTCTGTTTTTCCATTGTTAATACACAGAGTCTGGCTTCTTGGGGTTTCCATTTCAGTTTTTGTCTAATTTGTGCTCCTTTATTTTGTATTCTGTATTTGGTGAGGGTCTGTCTCTGCTCTGTATGTGTGACCATGATGAGAGATTCTGCTAGCATGTAGTGTCTGTATAGGGGTCTATAGCAATCGGGTTTGTTTTGTTTCCTCAGTAGATGGTGTATTGGTATTCTAGGACCCAGTATAATATTTACCCTTGCTTATTCACAGGTAGGGTTATTGTTGTTTGAGTCCTTGGTGTTATTACTGTTGTGTTACGATGGGATTGCAGTATAGATTTTGAGTGTCTTTTTTGCGGGGGTTTTGTGTTAGTTCACATTGGGGTAGATTTTTAAAAACGGCGCGTTCGCGTACTTTTGTTCGCGCTCCAGGCGCAAACAAAAGTACGCTGGATTTTAGCAGATACGCGCGTAGCCGCTCGTATCTGCTAAAATCCAGGATCGGCGCGCGCAAGGCTGCCGATTTTGGGCAGCCGGCGCGCGCCGAGCCGCGCAGCCTGCCCCCGTTCCCTCTGAGGCCGCTCCGAAATCGGAGCGGCCTCGGAGGGAACTCTCTTTCGCCCTCCCCTCACCTTCCCCTCCCTTCCTCTACCTAACCCACCCCCCGGCCCTATCTAAACCCCCCCCTACCTTTGTCTGGGGATTTACGCCTCCCGGAGGGAGAAGTAAATCCCCGCGTGCCAGCGGGCCGCTGGCGCACCGAGACACAACCCAGGGGCGGTTCCGGATGGCGCGGCCAAGCCCCCGGACCGCCCTGGGCCGAAACCACGCCCCCGGGCCCGCCCCCAAAACGCCGTGTCGATCGGCCCCGCCCCGACACGCCCCCCGACACGCCCCCGACAAAAAACCCCGGGACTTACGCGAGTCCTGGGGCTCTGCGCGCACCGGCAGGCCTATGGAAAATAGGCGCGCCGGCACGCAAGGCCCTGCTCACATAAATCCGGGTGGATTTACGCAAGCAGGGCTTTTAAAATCCGCCCCAATGTGCCTGGCAGTGGAAGGTGTTTGTGCTGCTGTTACTGTGAGGTGACACCAGAATTTGAAAATATCTTTTAGTATGATGAGCTGTAAGGGAAACATCCAAGCTCCATTGTTTGGGGGAATTTCAGTGGCTGCACAGAGTTACAGAACTGGAGGTGCAGGATTTATATTGACATTCTGTCCCTTCCTATAAATTCCAGACTTCACTCTCATAGCCATATAGAATTAGTTGAATGAGGCTATCAAATAATTTTATAGTGTGAAACTGGCCAGATTTTTTAAATTACGCAGAAGAGCCTTTGGACTTTTTTATTAACACTTTTTTTTTATAACCAATTTGAAAGCAGGATCCATGCTATAGAGGTGGGTGTGATGAAGAAATGTCATTTTGGCTCCCCCCTCCCCCCCAAAAAAATGTGTCTGTCTAGAGACGCCACTGATTTTCTGTGACCTTAAGCATTAGTACAAGAAGGATTACGGGGGGATGCTGGAGAGGCACACAAATGCATTGGCCCCCTGGGCGCTGGAGACCCTTGGTGCGCCACTGGGTGCGAGCCATATGGGGCCGCAAGCGGTGGCAAAGAGGAGTGGAGATTTGACGGGACCTGCTCGCGACCCAGAAAACCACACAGTCAGCGGGCGTGATCGAGAAAGAGGTAGGAGTCAGGGCCGAGACGAGGGGGGGGTAGCAGCGCAACCGGGGGGATGGAGCGCAAGGGAGAAGGCTCGCCTAGGGCACCAAATCCCCTTGCACCGGCCTGGTCAGCCCACAAGTATTTCATGGGGAGTGAGACTATGTTTACAATTGGGCATGCTCCTCATTCACATGAGAACAAGTGGCAGAGCAGATGGCCAATTCAAGGAAGTCTCATATATGTTTTTGGCCAATTTCTTCTTTAGGAATTAATATAAATATCCAAAGGACTTTTATCTTCAGCACCTTTCACACTTCTTGCATCACCTTTTCTGTAAGATGTGTGCTCCATCACTGAATTGTCTCTGGGATTCTAAATCATGATAGAACCTCAGTTAACAGTTTCTTTGTACAGTCATGGCATCATCTTTAATTACAGAAAATGCTTTGGTTCACCTACTAACCTACATACAACATGTTAAATATAATCTCCATTTTAACACAGGTGGCATCACAATTAAATCCATTGCAACTTAACTAAAGGTCCCCAGGGGTGCATTTAGGTGTATGGGCAACCCAAAGGCCTGTTCCTATATTATGGACTGTGCAGGTACTACATTTCATTTCAACCCTCAGAAACAATATCAGTTCCCCCCCCACACACACACACCCCCTTTGTGTGCATGGAAACTTGTAGGAGCCAGGCAAGCAAGGGAAGGGAGAATGGTTGAAGAGGCCACCAGGAGCCCATTCTGCAAGAAAAAATCAAAGACAAAAATCTGGTCCAGCACCTGTTAAAGATACAAAATGGAATTATAGGAAGAAAAAACAGAATCTCAGAGAGGGCCACATGCATATGTAAAGTCACCCTTACAAGCTTCCAAGGTATCTGCAGACATTTTTTAAGAATATCTCAGCCCAACAATCTGTGAAAGAAAAATATAAACTACAAATTATAAAAATGGCATCAAAATGATACAGTAGTCTAAAATAGGGGTGGGCAAACTTTTGTGTGCTGGGGCCATAATACAATATTGAGCACAATGAGGGCTGGAGGGTGGGGCGGGTGGGGCCTGGCAGGTGGTATGTGACAGAGCATGCTATATAGTGGGTCCTTGACACAGCAACCAAATTTCCATCACTTGCTGCAGGCATTTAAAATATCCAGCAGGCTTAAGTGCCATCATTTTTTAGCACCCAAGGAGCCAGTTCAATCATGGAATCTCCAGCCTCTACCAAAATCAGAAAAACCTTCAGCCCAACAGGTACAAGGCATTTTCCCAGCTAGCAGACTACTAACCTCAGTCACATATGCAGGCCATAAAGTATAAATAGTAAGGTGCAAACAAAAAACTGGACAGGAAACCACTAACATCAAACTCATATACAGTGCAATAAGTCAAAAACAGAAATATCACCATTCCTCAGAAAACAAAGTCAAGAAATATAAATCAATCATAACAGAGGAAACCATACTAATAAAAAGCATATTTCAAAACAGATGATGACTAGAACAACATCTAATAATTAAGAATAAGGATAAAAAAAAATTATAAACTTTAAACATTTCCCCAAAATCAATCAAATATTTCAAAACAGCAGACATATCAAACACCCAAAAGTAACACTGGGCAACAAATTTTCACAAAACTCATGTTACGGAAATGAAATTAGTCAATTCTTATACATTTCCATGTGCTAAACATGAATGTGACTGTGAAAATGCAAAATTGGCTCTAGTTTTTTTGTAATATGCAATAATATAATTACATCTTGAACTGTATGCCAATAGCTCACTGGGCAACAAATTTTCACAAAAGTCATGTTACTGAAATGAAATTAGTCAATTCTTATAAATTTCCATGTGCTAAACATGAATGTGACTGTGAAAATGCAAAATTGGCTCTAGTTTTTTTGTAATATGCAATAATATAATTACATCTTGAATTGTATGCCAATAGTGGGAGACCTACGGTTAATACCGTTTGAAAAATGAAGTCATAGACTACGTCTTAGATTTCTTTGCTTGTCTCTTGTACACCTGTTCGGGAGCATCTCTGCGGAGTGTCCAGCAGTAGTCAGCCAGCATGAATATTTCAAATGCTCACCCTTTCTGACTGGGCTTCATATAGTACACTGCTGACGTCAGCTTACTCAGCAGCAGCATGGCAGTAGAACTGCATTGCATCAGAAAATGATGTAATAAACTCTGGATGATGTGTGCATGATGGTATTATGCAATATTACATCATTCTAGGCTTATTTACAGTCCTACTGGATAAATTTACATGACTTAACATAGAAAGTGAACTATATTAAATATCTTCAAAACGAGAGCCAATAAAAACTTTTCATGGTCATATTCGTGTTCAGCACATCAAGATACTACAGAGTAGGACCTTTTTAGGTCAGTAACACTTTCATTGTTGCACAGTGTAATAAGGATAAAATAAAATCTCTTCCCTCCCCCCCATATCTGGAAACCTTTCTTTTCCAGTCACCCTGAGGTTGTAGTCTTGGCTTAGTAGGGGGAAGGAGAGGAGGGTACTCACAAACTTCCTCCCATATACACACACATTCATTCACACAGACACTCATGCACCCTTCTACCCTCTCTTCTTCTCACTTCCCTCTTGCACTTCCTCCCTCCCTTTTCCCTTCCTGCTCACTCACCTTCAGTCTGTCACTCAACCCCCTCATCCTCTTCCCTTCCCTCTGTCACTCACCCCTCACTCCCACTCATTCCTCAATCACTCCTTCCCATTCACTCCCTTAATTTCTCTCCTCTCCCATTCCTCCCCTTCCCTCTTAGTCAATCTTTCTCCCATTCACTCCCCTCTGTCATTCACCTTCCCTCTCGGTCACTCACCCCTTCACTCCCAAGCACCCTCTTCTGTTTCTCATTCTTACCCCCTTACCACTCAGACACTAGCCCCTCTCTCACACATTCCCACTCACTCATTCCCATCCCTGACACCCACCACCTCCCTCTGTCACTCACCCTCTCCTTCCCACTCATTTATGTCCCTTCCATTTCACTCACTCACTCACCATACTCACTTCTTTCCCATCCATCCCTCCCTTTTCCTTCCTAGACCTCCATCTCTGTCTTTTCCTTACTCCAATACTCACCACTCTTCAAAACAGGGCCTCTTCTCACTGGTGGGGAGGATGGAAATCCTGCCAGTGCTGACACACTGGGTCTCTCCTCACTCACTGACAAATGCATCGACCAAATAGGCCGCCTCCTCGCTGGTGGGGAGTGGAAATCCTGCCAGCGCTGATGCACCGGGTATCTCTCCTTGCGCCGACGTAACAGGTTTCTCTTCGCATGGTGACAAGCACGATGACCAACTGGGCCTCCTTCACACTGGCAGGGAGTGGAAATCCCACCAGTGCTGATGCACCGAGTCTCTCCTTGCTGGCTGGGGATGGGAACCCCACCAGCACGAACGCAGCAGGTTTCTCTTCATGCGCTAACAAGTGCACCAACAAATGGGCTGCCTCCTTCACACTGGTGGGGAGTGGAAATCCCACCAGTGCCTCAACACACCGGGTCTCTCCTTACTGGCGGAAGGGTGGGTACCCTGCCAGTGCACCAATGAATAGGGCCTCTCCTTACATGTAAACACACCAATAACTTGGCCTTTGATGATGATGATGTCGGGCAAGCAGGTCAGAGCAACAGCAGGTCGCACATAATAGAAAGTGTCCAGGTGATAGGCAGGCCAGATTAAAAACCTTTAAAGGCCGATTTTGGCCCTTGGGCTGTAGTTTGCTCAGCACTGTTCTAAAACATTCTGAGGCCCCAAGCGGCAAAGAGAGGTTTGAGTAAGAATCATTGACGCCTCCCTATTTCTCTCATGACAACAAAAAGGAAAATCTGAGCATGCAGAGAATCTATTAATTATAAGAAAAAAATGCCTCTATAAAAAATTGTTCTGGCCAGAATTTAAAAGAAAGGGAAGGGGTTTTGGTCACCCATGCAAAAGCAGAAGTTGAAAAAAACTAATGTCATCCAAAATGCAGCTTTGGGGTTTTTTTTCAGAGAACTACAAAATTAAAAGGTAATATACTAGTCTTTGTAAATGCCTAGTGTAATTAATTATGTGGTTTTCTCTGACAGCTTCCAAAAGAACTGTTTATTCTGATGAATTTGCTAGCTGAGGAATTTACATAATATGTATTCAGTTGGCTATGATACTGCATGTGGGTTCCTTCCTTTTTTTTCTCTTTCTGACATTCATAGGACTTATTTCAAAATAAAGTTCAAAAAGTGTACGTTCTATTTCAAAAAGTATTATAGAAGAAACCGATAATTTATTAAAATTTTGTGTTATAAGACAGAGCATAACAATTATGAGACATACTCCCCTTCTCTAGAGTGAGGAGATTTTTGTTTAAAGGGACCAGGAAGATTAGGGTCTGTTTCATCCTGTCCCAGCCAGATTTTTAACAGTTCTAAAAGTGTTTCAGCCTCCTTTATCAGTGCTTATATGCCAATAAAGCTCAATCTTTGTCTGCTCTATATGCTGATAAGCAGAGATACCAATATAAAACCGTATATCAGTGGCGTAGCGAGGGGTGGGCGGGGTGGGCGGCCGCCCCGGGCGCCGGGTCTAAGGGGGTGCCAAAAAGCTATTTAAATAAAAAAATAAATTAGTATTTTAAGCCCAGATGTAAGTGTTGTTGAATACTGGTAGATCGTCTTTTTTTTTTGTTTTGTTTTGTTATGAGAGATTTATAGTAATGGTCAGGGGCGGATTGACCTATCGGGGGATCGGGCATCCCCCGGTGGGCCGGTCTACCTCGTCACGTGGTCTCGACCGCGTGGCTCTTCTTCAGCCCAGCCTCAATGCCTTCGCCAAGCCGGCAGGGGCCGAAGAAATACAAATCGAGGCCGGCGGGGGCCGAAGAAAAGAAGATTAGCCAGCGGCGCGTGGGCCGAAGAAATGAAGATGGGAACCTCCCAGCCAGCCCCCGCTGGAGAAATTAAAATCGAGGCCGGCGGCGGCCGAAGAAAAGAAGATGGGCGCCTCCCAGCCAGCCTCAAGCAGGGGCTGGCTGGGAGGCGCTCATCTTCTTTTCTTCGGCCTCCGCCGGCTTTGATTTTAATTTCTTCGGCCTCCGCCGGAGACAGCCGGCCCCCGAAGGCCGACGGGGGCCGAATAGATTAAAATCGAGGCCGGTGGTGGCGGAGGCCGAAGCAAAGAAGATGGGCACCTCCCAGCCAGCCTCAAGCGGGGGCCGACTGGGCGGCGCCCATCTTCTTTTCTTCAGCCCCCGCCGGCCTCGATTTTAATGTCTTCGGCCCCCGCCGGAGACCAAGAGGGCCGAAGACATTAAAATCGAGGCTGGCGGGGGCCGAAGAAGTGAACACCGGTCTGCTAACCGCCGCCGGAGACCAGCTGTTCAACCTTGGATCGGAAGGGTGCTTTTGTGTGTATGTGAGAAAGGAGCGGTGTGTGTGTATGAGAAAGGATGTTACCGTCAATTTTTACGCAAGATGCAAATCATTGATGGACGGAGGGGGCGCCGAAGAAGTCTCTTGCCCCGGGCGCCAAATTGTCTAGCTACGCCACTGCCGTAGATATACTAAAACCTAGATCCGTACTATATTCTAAACCTATACCATAAACTTCTATTTTTCTAGTGAAAAACAAACCCGGTGCCACACACGAGGAAAAATAAAAGAAGAAATAAAAGCCAAAAAATCTTACCCAACTATCTGAGGAGCCAGGGAAAGGAAAAAGGTCCAGAGAAAAAAAAAACTAAAGCCTGTCCACCACAAGAGAACAAAATAAAATGAAAAGGCTGCAAGTAATAACCACTCCGTCAAAATCTACCAATCCTGAGTTTCTTTAGCAACAAGTGTGACATCTGCCATGAAGAAAAGAAAAAAAGAAAGACTCCACGGGAGCAAAACTGCCGAAAAGGTTCTGGGGAGAAAGAATATTTCTACAACTCAACATAGGCCAAGGCACCAAGGTGTGGAAAATCCCTTTAAAATCTTGCTTGCTTTTTAGCCTACTTTGTCGTATGTAATATTGCCTAGCTTAAACAGTGCAGTCTCCACTCTAATAACAGCTGTCTGCATAACTAATAAAGGAATTCAAAGCTGGAATCCCTGAATTTTACGACACAACATAGACAAGTGTTTAGGGTGGCAAATTCTGAATTTGCCTGAAAATTAGAATTCCCTAGGCTACACTCTGTTTTCCATGGGTAACCCCCCCCCCTCCCCCCATCTCTGATCCTCTGCTTATGGGCGCCACAATCTTAAACCTGGCCCTGGTTACAGGGAGGTTTTGGGGGGATTCATAGGCGGAGGTGACACCCCCCTTTTTAAGAAGGGGAAGCGGGAAGTGCTGCTCATAACATTTTTTTAAAACTTGCTGGCAGGGCGATGGATTGGGACGCTATGGCCCATTCCACATTATACTAAAACTTGACAAGAAGGCAGGGAGCTCAGGCCACTACAGCCCACTACATAATGTCTTTTTTCCAATATTCAGTAAGCTGGTGAGCAGCAAAGTTCCCTGGGTGACTTTAGCTGAGTATATTCATGTAAATTTGGCATCTTACTTACCTATATTTACTCCTGCTCAAGATATGGAGTAAGTGATGATTAACAATTTAAAATTGAAATACTGACCGGGTGGGGGGTCTGGGTGAAATGGGGGAACTTCTGGCTGAAGAGCCAGGAGAGCTTCGATGACGTGCAGATGGACTGGGAAAACTGGTAGACTAATTGGTAAAACTGGTAATTTCATTGCTGTGCACATGTTAGAAAATCACCCTACTTACGTGTGTAAAAGACAACTTAAGGGGGATAAATGCGTCTAAATAAGACATGTAACGTCTACTCCCTTACCCCTTTAAAATTTGATGTAAAAATATGCGGGTATATCTTCTGCACATACTTTTCTGGCTAAATTATCTGAAAAAATAGCATTAGGTGCTACTTAGATGGCTAAATCTCAAAAATGCTATTTGCTGTCCAAGTGGCGCTATTCAGACTTATCCGTCTATGTCAGATAGCTGAATAAATCTATGAAGAAAGTGTTACTTATCCAGCTGACAGGGTCATTTATCAAATAGGGTTATGGCGTTTTCACATGCATTAAGCACCTTTAAATAATATATTCTGCTATGCATGGGGCTGAGCAAAATTTATATAAATATAAGAACTGTGACCATCATATAATGCCCTTTCCAGCTTATGGCTTAAATGAAGCCTTTTTGTAGCATTAGGCTTTTCTAATCATAGGTCATGTTCTTGTGTATAGAGTTCAAAAATGCCCTCGACTAGGGCTATAGCAATGCACTTATCTTTTAGACTGAATTTTCCACATTGCAGCAATGTTCAATGCTTCCGATGCTGCAATGTTTCGGAGTGGCTTTAACTCCTTCGTTAGGGAGCTTCAAATTGAAGACTGCGGAGGATTGATATGTTTAAGAGAAGTGCAGTCAGTTTACTGACGGGTTAACAACACTGTTAATGTTTTCTGTGCTTTAGGGCTACCCAGGTAGAGAGTCCATCAAGCTAGGTTGAGAGAACATTGCACAAATCTCATCTTTGAGTGAGTTTCCTCACTCCAAAGGTCATCAAATCTTCACAAGAGAGCACTATTTTGTTCGTACATCTCACTTTGAATGTCAAAGTGGCCCCTAACCCCTACACTAATACCTAAACCTCATCTCGAGTTACTAGGTGGGCCTCCCATAGAGATATAAATACCTATCTAGTGTGAAGGCATTATGGCTATTCTCATTCTCTCTCTCTCTCTCTCTCTCTCTCTCTCTCTCTCTCTCTCTCTCTCTCTCTCTCTCTCTCTCTCGCTCTCTCTCCCCCCCCCACCCACCCTGATGGCTGGTTCTCCAAGACCTTAAAACTACTAAACATGGTCCCCCAGTGGTAAAGTTATCAGTTACCTAGTGCTTCACATAGGTATTAGCAATAAACTGCCTATTACCATAACACACACCCCTTTTTCTATCATATTCAATATTTAGTGCATTTTGATAAATCCAGGCCTAAGTTGGATAGCCAGATTAGTGCTAGTTATCTGGTTAAGTGGCTTAGCTGGATAAGTAGCATTGTAAGACTTATCCAGCTAAGTAGTGCCAAAATTAGTGCACTTTTGTATATCTACCTGTAATGAATTGATTCATCAAGGATTTTTACCATGGACACAGAATAGAAAAAATGCCTTAATGAGTCAGTCCCTTAAATATTGAAAACAGTCTGTCTAGTTAGCCATACAGGCTAATTGTAAAATGAGTGCGTATTGGTGCACGAGCAGAGATACACTAGAATCTTAAATCATGCTCGCACTTACGCGTGTATGATTTAAAATAAGCCTACCATGAGTAAGTTTGCTCCTAATTTTAAGAAGTTACTCGAGCAAACCTACTTTGCATATCTTTCATAGGACTTCGATGGCTTTAAAGCATATATGTAAACGGATTTAAAAATATGCTCGTGCGAGGGACATTCCCTGTTTTTCCAATTAGTCCACCAGTTTGCCCGGTCAATCTTGAAATCAGCCAGAAGCCTCTAGTTCTTCATTCTGTATGGCCCCCCATTTGACCCTGACCCATCTCCCTATCATGTAAGATGAAAAATATGAGATCTGCAGACTTGCTCCTCATCAGGAGCAGCAGTAAAGTAATATGGCTAACAACCACTGCATACTATGGCGGGTGGTTTTAAAAATCAGCTTTATGCGTATTACTCTTGGTCCCTTCCTGGAACACCCATGACCTGCCCAGTCCCCGCCCATTCCCCACCCCTTTTCTGCCCCCTTAACTTTTGCTTTTAAAATGTGCATCGCTGGTATGAGGCCCACATACATGCATGCATATGTGGGCATTTTAGCTTGAACAATGCTTTTAAAATCGACCCTATAATCAGGAGCCAGAGTTGCAGTATCGTGACATCATATTCTACAGCCACAGTTACAGTGATTCCTAACCATGATCAGCAACTATGGTCACAGTATTGCATGTGATTTTTAATCACAACTAAGACACCACAGTTATTATCAACCATAGCAATAATGAAATATAGCAGCATGGTATGTAGTTCATCATCACTGATGTTCATTCACTGGGTGAACAGTTTGCTTGCTATCACTTTCTTCAAGGCACCTTTCACCTCATTGTTCCTAAGACTATAGATGAATGGGTTCAACATGGGGGTCACCACTGTGTACATCACACTCACCACCCGGTCATAGTTAAACGAAAAGTTGGAATCGGGGCGGAAATAGACAAATATGTCTGTTCCATAGAACAGTGAAACAACTATGAGGTGGGAAGAGCAAGTAGAGAAAGCTTTGCGCCTCCCCATGGCAGAAGGAATTTTCAGGATGGTAGAGATGATGTGGACATAGGAGACAACTGTGAACAGAAAGGGAGCCATGACTACAAATGGCCCGTCAGTGAAGATGAGGATTTCATTAACAGAGGTATCAGAACAGGATAATCTCAGCAGTGGTGGAAGGTCACAGAAGAAGTGTTGGATGGTATTGGACCCATGGAAGGACAACCTGGATGCCATGAGAGTGTGCAGCAGGGAGGTAAGGGAAGCTGTAATCCACGAGATGACCACCAACACAACACAAACTCGTTTCTTCATCACTATGGTGTAGCGCAAGGGGTTGCAGATCGCCACATACCGGTCATATGCCATCACTGCCAGCAGGAAGAACTCCGTGCTGCCAGTAGAAAACATGAAGAATACCTGCCCAAGACAATCAGAGAAAGAAATGGTTTTGTTTTGAGAGAGGAGGTGGATGAGGAGCTTGGGGATGGTAGATGTGATGAAGCAGATGTCCACAAGAGATAAGTTTCCCAAGAAGAAGTACATGGGGATATGAAGCTGAGGATTAACCCTGATGGTTAATATGATGAGGAGGTTTCCTATCAAGGTGATGACATACATGAAGAAGAAGACCACAAAAAGTGAAGTCTGGTGCTCAGGAATGTCCGAGAATCCAAGGAGAATGAATGTGACCTCATTGGTCTGATTTCTCTTTTCCATCCCTTGTGTGTTACCTGTGAAGATTGGAGGAAAGAATAAAGATAGTAAAAAAGAGTAGAATAATGGAAATAGAATTGGGTCACTGGCACGGAACGAGAAGATATAAATTAGATGAGCAGATGAAAGTGGATGAATAGAAGCTTTGATATAGAGAAAAGACAGAAAAATAGAGAGAATATAGAGAAGTGGATGGGATGGATAGAAGTCTTGGATAAGGAGAGAAGACAGAGTTGGAAGAACAGAGAGAATGGAGGGATATAAATAGAAATCTTGGGATAGATAGAAACAAGAGCTAGAAGAGCAGAAAAATGGGAAGGGAAATGGATAATAGAAGAAGGCAGGAGTTACAAAGAAGAGGCAACAGGGTGGGGCAAAGATAGCAATAATGTGAGGAAGGCAGGGAGAACATAGGAAGTCTAGTGAGGATTTTGAAAACAAAGAAAATAATTCTGACCTGGACTCTGAAAGAAACTAGGAGCGCTGGAGTCCTACGTACTGGAGTTATAGGGTCCTCCTGATTATTTTATTTTTATTTATTTATTTTATTTAAATTCCACTTTTTCAGGCACTTCAAAGCAGATTAAATTTTGGATTTCTAGAAGGGATGAAAGTGTGAACAGTAGCATTTTGGGCATATTCAAAGTGAACGTTTTGGGATATGAGGTTGGCAGGGTTTAATTTGTGGAGGAACGGGGTGGAATAAATGTTCTGGAATTTCTTTTCAGGCTTAAAAAGCAGAGCAGTAGGGGTATATTGCTCCAACCCTTCCTCTCCTGGCAGTCTGCAGGGAAGAGAAGGGAAGGGATTGAGCCCAAAGACACAAAGAAGAAAATAGCTGCTCTGTTTACTAATCCAGCCCCTCCTCTCTTGTTCCCCCTCTCCTCCATTTTTCCTCCTGTATTACAGAGAACAGAAGGGGAAGGGCTGGTACTGAAGCAGACACTACAGAGCAAACGACAGACACAAAAAAAGGTTTGAATTAGTCAGTGTTTGAAAGTTGTGAGCAGTAATGCCAATTGTCAACAGTCCAATCCTGGTCTTGATGAATGGCACTACTGCTCATAACTTTCTAATTTATGCCAATTCAGCTCTTTTTTGTGTCAATCCCCTGTCCCCTTTGCCAAAGGAGATTTGAGATACTGTTGCAGGATCTGGCTTCTTACACTCGTCGCTATACCCAATATGCCAGCAGAGATGAGATACAAGGCCTTATGTTCTATCCGCTCTGTCATAGAACACATCTTCGAAGTTCTCAAAAATAGATTTCACTGTTTGGACAAAATGTGGGGAGCTTTAATGTATGCCCTGCCCAGGATTGCTGAGATAGTGCTGCTCTTCTGTGTATTCCATAATCTTGTGTTACAGCATGGGATCCAGTAGATGTCGTTTCAGATCTACTCAAGAATCTCCTGTGTCCCCCTACAGAAGCCGGGGAGTCCAAACAGACTGGCAGCCAGCTTTGGCAAAGCATCATACAGTATTACTTTGCCTGTTAGTCCTCATATATTCCTTTCCCTTCCATGATAGAAAGTCCAGGAGAGTGCTTCTAGCTGCTCTCATCTCCATTTTTCTCTTACTCATGGGTCCTCTGTCTGGGTTAGTTTGTAAGAGAAACCACTTAGGCTAAGTTAGGCTACATCATGATAATAGAGCAATAGGTGCAATAGACAGTAGCAGACAAAAGTTGACACCTAATAAACCAAGGGGAAGATTGTTAAAAAGTACGCGCAACTGGCGCAAACAAAAGTATGCCGGATTTTAAAAGATATGTGCGTAGCCGCGCGTATCTTTTAAAATCCGGGGTCAGCGCGTGCAAGGCTGTTATGGCCGCCGGCCGCAGCAAACTGCTGTGGCCGGCGGCCATAACGGCCGGCTGTTATGGCCCCGTCATGGCTACCGGCTGCGGCGGTCCGTGGCCGGGAACAAGTACTCACCCGCGATGCCGGGTGGACTCGGGGGAGGAGCAGGGAGCCTCCTTTGGCATTCCTCTCGCGGCCTTGGCCGCTGCCCGGGCCGGCCGCGGAACCCAGCAGGGCTGCGATGACTCCTCCCATTTCCTAGCCACATAGGGCCGCACGCGCAGCTGAAGAATAGATTTAAAGGGGCAACGACAGGAAATGTCATGGCTCCCTTCTTCCAGGTATTTAGGGCAAGGTCTGTTCCTCAGACCTTGCCTTGGTATTGAGGCTCAGTTCCTGGTTTCCTGTTTGGTGTTCCGGATCCGCTTCTTGCCCCGCTTCTGCTCTTCTCCTCGTTGGACTGATTCTTTGGCTCCTGACCATTGGACTGGTGGTGGTGATTTTCTGGCTTTGACTTGGACTGGCTCTGGACCCTTCTCCTTCTTGTTCCTGGATTGGCTTCGGATCATTCTCCTGTCTGCTCCTGGACTGGCTCTCGACCTCTCTCTGGACTTCGACCCTTGGATTGGACTAGGACTATTCTTCAAGTAGACTCCCAGACTTCTCACGACCTGCTGAAGGCGCCAGCCGTCTGGAAACCACGACCTTCAAGAGACGCCTGCATCCAGACCATCTTCATTCTTCAGGGAGTCTCCTAAGTCCCAGCGGCTCCTCCTGGGGGGGGTTCACGAGCTTCCAGGGTGAAGTCTTCAGCTCTACCTCTCCAACAGGCCTTGCCATCCGACGGTAGAGACCGACAAGGGTTAACTCCCTTCTCGGCAGTGCTGACTCTACCTCGGAACAGGGGTCCACTCTCCAATTCATAATAGAATACCAAGGCCATGGACCCGGCAGAGGCATCAGCTCGTCAGGCCATTCCTGGATTAGCCCAGAAGGTCATGGAGCAGCAACGAATACTAGAATCCATGGCGGCTTCCTTGGAACGACTTAACGCCTGGCTGGATTCTATAGCCGCAACTCAAGCCATGCCGCCACCACTACCCTCGGTGGTGCAGAGTAATCCCCGGTCCGTGATTCCACTACCGACTCCTCCATGTTATGCCGGAGACCCTCGCCTGTGTCAAGGATTTCTCGACCAGTGCAGGATGCACTTTCATCTTCAAGCCCTAGCCTGGGCTTCCCCTTTCTGGCGACAGTCAGATCCAATCCTACAAAATCTGCCTAAATTCTTGGAATTATTTCAAGCGGTGTTTGACGACCCCGGGAAACAAGTGGTCACGGGTTCCAAGATTTTACAACTCCGGCAAGGTGGACGACCACTAGCCGACTATACTATTGAATTCAGAACTTTGGCATCCAAACTCCACTGGGAGGAGAACTGTCTTCGGTCTATATTCTTAGAGGGCCTGTCACCTAGAATAAAAGATGAAATGGCGGCCCGAGAGTTACCACAATCCTTGGATGCCATCGTGGACTTGGTCACCCGAATTGATCGACGACTACAGGAAAGAGCGCGGGAGGGATCAAGTACGAGAAGGCACGTAGCAGGAGCCATGTCTTCCCATTCAGTTCCCGCCTTCCAAATGGCACTTAAATCCAAAGGAACTACAGAGGAACCTATGCAATTGGGGCAAGGACCCCCTTTCTCCAGAAGAACGGCAAAGACGCTGCAAGGCAGGCCTCTGTCTATACTGCGGAGGAGTGGGTCATCTCATTGCCCATTGTCCTACAAGTCCAGGAAACTCCAATGCCTAGGCTCTATTGGGGGAGTAACCCTAGGCATCACCTCTCCTGCTCCCCCACTGACTCTACAGGTCACCCTGGATTTCGAAGATCACCAGTTCTCCACTCTAGCTTTAGTGGATTCTGGAGCTGGTGGAAATTTTATTCTACAAGATGTGGTAGAGCAACTACACATCCCCACTTGCTTATGTCCAAAGCCGTTAATTATATCCTCCATCCATGGAGATCCCCTGCCTGGGAGGATAACTCATCATACAGTTCCAATGAAATGTCACATCTCACCGAACCACACCGAAAGAGTTTCTTTTTATATCATCCAAAGAGCAATCCATCCTATAGTTCTTGGCATTCCATGGTTACAGCTACACAACCCCCAGTTCGACTGGACTTCTTTAAAACTCATCCACTGGGGATCAAAATGCCTGGAGACCTTCATTCACGGATCAAGTTCCTCCAGTAGCTTCATCTGTACTTCTCAGCTGAAAGGTCTGCCGTCACAGTACAAGCAGTTTTCGGATGTTTTTTCCAAAAAAGCTGCGGACATTTTACCTCCACATCGAGAATTTGATTGTGGCACCAATTTTATTCCTGGCACCACCCCGCCTCGGGGTAGGGTCTACCCGTTGTCTGCCTTGGAGACCCAAGCTATGTCTGAATATATTCGAGACAACCTGCAGAAAGGATTCATCAGGCGTTCTAAATCTCCAGCCGGGGCTGGGTTTTTCTTTGTTGGAAAAAAGGATGGGACTTTGCGTCCATATATAGACTATCGTGGGCTCAATGCCATTACCATCAAGGACCGGTACCCATTGCCGCTTAGAGCCGAACTATTCGACCGTCTACAGGGGTCCAAGGTGTTTTCAAAATTGGACCTTCAAGGAGCATACAATCTAGTGAGGATTCGTGAGGGGGATGAATGGAAGATGGCTTTTAACGCCAGAGATAGACATTATGAATATCTTGTTATGCCTTTTGGATTAACCAATGCTCCTGCCGTCTTCCAGCATTTTGTTAACGAAATATTTAGAGACTTGCTCTATATCTGCGTGGTATTCTACTTAGACGATATTTTGACTTTTTCCGGTGATTTACAGTCGCATCGTCAACATGTTGTGCAAGTGTTACAACGTCTGAGAGAAAATCGACTCTATGCTAAATTGGAAAAATGCATCTTTGAAAGAGAAGCTTTGCCTTTTTTGGGGTTCATTTCTAAGCAAGGGTTTCAAATGGACCCCGCTAAACTAAAATGCATCCAAGAATGGCCTCAAACTAGTGGTCTATGGGCCCTCCAACGATTCCTCGGATTTGCAAACTACTACCGTAGTTTTATACAGAACTTTTCTAAGTTGGCTGCACCTCTTACGGCACTCACTCGTAAGGGGGCAAACGTCAAGGCCTGGCCCATTGAGGCTGTAGAAGCCTTTCAGGCTCTCAAAGAATCCTTCCTTCAACAACCTTGTCTGCGACATCCGGATCCCAGACGTCCGTTTACAGTGGAGGTCGATGCTTCCGCTGAGGGAGTAGGAGCTGTACTGAGTCAAAACAGTGCATCGGGAAAATCTCATCCATGCTCATATTTCTCTAAGAAATTTTCTCCAGCAGAACGCAATTATGCTATTGGCGACAAAGAACTTCTTGCCATCAAGCTCGCGTTCGAAGAATGGCGACAGTGGTTGGAGGGGGCACAGCACCGTATCACTGTCTTCACTGACCACAAAAACTTGGTGTATCTTCAACAAGCTCAACGTCTGAATCCTCATCAAGCTCGCTGGATGCTTTTCTTCTCACGTTTCGATTTTGAGCTTTGATATCGACCTGCTACAAAGAACATCAAGGCTGATGCACTGTCTCGATCTTTCCCCGATGTGGACATTGAGGAGCCAATTCAAAATATTATTGATCCTGCTCGCATTATCCTCTCCGCCACGTTCACAGTCCCACCGGGCAAGACTGTGGTACCTAAGAGACTTCGTACTAAAGTTTTACAATGGGGACACGATTCTCAGCTAGCTGGACATCCGGGCAGAGCACGGACTCAATCGCTTCTACAACAATATTACTGGTGGCCCAACATGCACAAGGATATTCGTGCATATGTGGATTCTTGCCCAATTTGTGCACAACACAAGAGTCCTATTGGGAAGACTTGGGGACTTTTTCAGCCACTACCTATTCCCCAGAAACCGTGGACGCATATTTCCACGGACTTCATTGTGGACCTTCCACCTTCTGAGGGCAATAGAGTAATTTGGGTGGTTGTGGATCGATTTTCCAAAATGGCCCTTTTTATCCCACTTCCCTCCCTCCCATCAGCTCCTTGCCTGGCCCAACTGTTTATGCTTCATATTTTTCATCTCCATGGCCTTCCACAGCACATTGTATCTGATCGTGCCCTCAGTTCACGGCCCGTTACTGGCTCAACCTTTGCAAAAAATGTAACATTTCCCTGGATTACACCACTGCATTTCATCCGCAGGCTAATGGACAGGCGGAACGCACTAATCGTGCGTTGAAACAATTCCTTCGGATGTATGTCAACTCCCGTCAGGATGATTGGGCAACACTCCTATCCTGTGCTGAATTTTCTCATAACTCTCATGTTTGCTCTGCAACAGGGACGTCTCCGTTCCAGATTATATTTGGACGATACCCCAGGCCGCCTCTACCGTTGCCTTTACCGGTACCATCTCCAGCAGCTCAGCTTACCGCAGTACAGCTACGTCGGCTTTGGATTCACACTCAGCGCATGCTCCAGAAAGCTGCTCATTCCGCCAAGACTTTCGCTAATAAGCATCGACGAGCAGCTCCACAGTTCCATCCAGGAGAGAAAGTATGGCTCAGCACACGCCATATCCGGTTGCGAGTTCCTTCCATGCGGTTGGCCCCACGTTATATTGGACCTTTTCCTGTACTACGTCAGCTGGGTCCTGTAACTTATCAACTCCGTTTACCGACCACCTTGAAAATTCATAACTTATTCCATGTGTCCCTTCTGAAACCGTTGGTCCTCACTTGGCCTACTCGAAAGATTCCCGAAGCTTTACCGCCTAGGGCAGAAGAAGAAACAATTTATCAGGTGGATGAAGTACTTGATGTCCGTAAACGGGGTCGCACATGGGAGTACTTGCTGTCTTGGGAGGGATTTGGACTGGAAGAGAATTCCTGGGAACCTGCAAAGAACATCCTGGATAAAACACTTCTCCAGAACTTTCATACCGAACACCCCGATAAGCCCAAGCCTTCTAGAGGGAGGCCTAAAGGAGTGGGTACTGTTATGGCTGCCGGCCGTGGCAAACCGCGACCGGGACTGACTGTCATGGCCGCTGGCCGCAGCGGTCCGCGGCCGAGAACTACTCACCTGCGACGCCGGGTGGACTCGGGGGCTCCTGCAGGAGCAGAGAGCCTCCTTCGGCATTCCTCTCGTGGCCTTGGGCTCTGCCCGGGCCGGCCACGGAGCCCAGCAGGGCTGCGATGACTCCTCCCACTTCCTGGCTGCATAGGGCCGCGCGCGCGGCTGAAGAATAGATTTAAAGGGGCCACGACAGGAAATGTCGTGGCTCCCTCCTGAAGACTCCTCCCTTCTTCCAGGTATTTAGGGCAAGGTCTGCTCCTCAGACCTTGCCTTGGTATTGAGGCTCAGTTCCTGGTTTCCTTTTTGGTGTTCCGAATCCGCTTCTTGCCCCGCTTCTGCTCTTCTCCTCATTGGACTGATTTTTGGCTCCTGACCGTTGGACTGGTGGTGGTGATTTTCTGGCTTTGACATGGACTGCCTCTGGACCCTTCTCCTTCTTGTTCCTGGATTGGCTTCGGACCATTCTCCCGTCTGCTCCTGGACCGGCTCTCGACCTCTCTCTGGACTTCGACCCTTGGATTTGACTAGGACTATTCTTCAAGTAGACTCCCAGACTTCTCACGACCTGCTGGAAGCGCCAGCCGTCTGGAAACCACAACCTTCAGGAGGCGCCTGCATCCAGACCATCTTCATTCTTCAGGGAGTCTCCTAAGTCCCAGCGGCCGTGCCCCTACGGGCTCCTCCTGGGGAGGGTTCATGAGCTTCCAGGGTGAAGTCTTCAGCTCTACCTCTCCAACAGGCCTTGCCATCCGACGGTAGAGACCGACAAGGGTTAACTCCCTTCTCGGCAGTGCTGACTCTACCTCGGAACAGGGGTCCACTCTCCAATTCATAACAAAGGCTGCGCAAAATTGGCAGCCTGCGCCGAGCCGCACAGCCTGCCTCAGTTCCCTCCGAGGCCACTCCAAAATCGAAGCGGCCTCGGAGGGAACTTTTTTTTTGTGCCCCCCCCCAGCTTTCCCTCCCTTCCCCATCTAACCCACCCCCAGCCCTAACTAAATCCCCCTCCCCTACCTTAGTTTGTTGAGCTACGCCTGCCTCTGGCACAGGACACTGTGCCGAAGCACACGGTCCCGCCCCCGGACTGCCGTCACGCCTCTGGGCAAGCCCCCGGACACGCCCCGAACACCACACCGCTCCCGACACGCCCCCCAAGCAAAGCCCCGTGACTTACATGCATCCCGGGGCTTTGTGCGCGCCGGCGGCCTATGCAAAATAGGCGCCAGCGCACAAGTGCCCTGCACTCGTAAATCTGGCAGGATTTACGCATGCAGGGCTTTTAAAATCTACCCCCAAGGGCATAAAATCCTCTCTTCGTTTCCAGCAAGTCCTGCCTTTCATGAGAGAATATTATGTACCAATCCATGCAGCTACATACAGCTATTACAAGACCCAGACAGTGGGAAAAAAAGGTTTGGGAATTCCCCCGACGACCCCAGCTGTTGTTTGGAAAGTGCCTGATGCCATAAAATGAAGGGCGCACAACAGTTTGGTGAGGCCTGGTATAGCATGGGACTTTTCTGTGAATGAATCTAGATCCCCTCTGAGTTCTTGATATAATCACATGATAACCTGAGAGTTGAGGCAATATCTAGTAACCACATGTGCCTTCAGCATTCCCAGCAACATGGTTCGTGGATGAAAGATGTGCTTCCTGTTTCAGATCTTCCTGAATGGAAAACTGCATGTGGGGTTCCTACACAATGTGTCCATGTCACTCCTAACCAAGCTATTGCTACCCATTTCTAGTACTCCTCTAATATTGAAGCCGGACATCACAGCTATCACATCCCCCAAGAGCCCCCCATGTCAGTGCCTTTTGCTGTAAAGACATAGCTGGAGAGGGATTATAGAAAGAAGCAGCGTTCTTACCTATGAACCAGCCATCACTGTAGAGGTCAGCTTCAAAATCTTCAAACAGGCCAGATTGGCTAAGTATAAAGGAATCATGCAAAGCTACCAGATATCTAGCGACCACATCAAGGATGCGCATTTGAGCATCACAGACCACTTGAACATTGATGGAGTGGAAGAGCTTTCTGTTGCGACAGGGTAGGATGATGGCTACATGAGTGCAACAGGGTAGGATGATGGCTACATGAGTGCAGTCAATAGCACCCAGAACATCGGGAAAGTTGGCAATGGCATAAAATCCTCTCTTCATTTCCAGCAAGTCCTGCATTTCATGAGGGAATGTTATGTACCAATGAATGCGGCCATGTACATCTGTTACGACAAGGCCCAGACACTGGGAAAAAGAGGTTTGGGACATTCCCTTGATGACCCCGACTATCGTTTGGAAGGTGCCTGATGCCATAAAATGCAGGGCACACAATAGTTTGGCGACACCCGGTATAGCATGGGACCTTTCTGTGAATGATTCTTATGTATGTTCTTATGTTCTTATCCCCTCTGAGTTCTTGATATAATTCCATGATAACCTGAGAGCTGAGGCAATATCTGGTAACCACATGTTCCTCCGGCATTCCCAGCAATATGGTTCATGGATGAAAGATGCACTTCCTGTACTGCAGGTGTGCTTTTCTGCATGGCAAGCCCTGCCACGGGCCAAGATGCTCCACTGGCAGGGCTGGCTCCGGTGCAGGGACTTCCTAGGATGTGTTTGAACCTCCCTTGCTGGTCGTTGTTCTTATTCTTGTTATTGTTGTTCAGCTACCCAAAGTAGCCAACATCCCACTACTAGTAGACTTCCCCCTAACATTGTATCTTTAGGAAGACAGGACAGGTAATAAAAGCTGGTTTTTTGGACCAGCAGGATCTTGTTTATGTGTCTGAGAGAAGGCCTTTTTTATTGCACACGATAATAGCTGCGATATTAGCCGTGATCCGCGATAATGGCTGCTATGTTGTGATAAAAAACCTTTTTTCCCCTATACTGCTAAAAAAAATGGTGTTGTTATTTGGCAAGTTAAATCCTGTGTGGTTGCATGTTATTTTCCTGCAAAATGCTATCAGAGTCCCTCATTTGCATAACTTTCCTGGTTTTGCATACTCATGATCATATTTGCATATTAGCACACAACACAATTCAGATCGCACATTTATCACAAGTTAGACCCCTTTTATTGGGCAATAAGGCCCTAATGCAATTCGATGAATGACCCTGTTTGGAGATATTCACCAGGACGTTTATCTTGCTGAATATCTGGGATAACTCATCTGACTATCTTAAGACAGATAATTTAGCCATTTAAGGGTGTTTTGAAATTCCCCCCTTATTAAGCAGTGCTGGGAAAGGAAAAAGAGAATAAAAAATAAAGGAAAAGGAAGAGATCAGGAATGGGTAAGAGAAGGTGAGGAGATTCAAAGGAGGAAGATGGATAAAAGATTTCCTGAGGGACAGGCAGAATGGAGGGAGGATCCTGGGGATGAAGGATGAGGAGGGATCAAAAATTGGGAGGGGAGAGGCTAAGGAATCGGAGCAGAAGGTGAAAGGACCGCAAACAGAGGCAGGAGAGGAAAGGGGGTTTGAAGGGAGCAAAGGGGAGGGGGATGAGAGATGAGGGGAAGAAATAGAAAGAAGATCAGGGAACAGGGAAATATAGGATCAGGAAAGGGAGGGAGGATCAGGAAAGGGAGGAAGAGAGGAACATAACATAAGAAGTACCATGGTGGGCCAGACCAATGGTCCATTCATTCCAGCATTCTGTCTTCAACAGTGGCTAAGCCAGCCAGTAGCAATTTCCAGCAGATGCTAGTGAAAGAGTTCATTTCTTGTTTTCACTCCCAGAAGTAAGGCATTGAAATTCTTTACTCTGCCTGACCAATAAATGATAATAGATCTACACTTCAGAAACTTTTCCAAACCTTTTTTAAATCCATCTATACCTTTAATCTTGATCACATCTTCCATCAACACATTCCATAGTTCAATTATATATTGCCTGAAAACGTATTTTTTTCTCATACCCCTCCTCACAATACCAATCTCATCTTTCATTCACTTGCATACACCCAGATCTCTCTGATCCCCTTTATTCCTCCTCCCTCACCATACCCCTTCCAGTCCTCTCACTCATGCCCCACACCCTCTCTAATTCCTCTGTCTCATCCATTTCCCTCCCTATTGAGATCCTCTCACCACCTCTTCTTACACTGTCCACTCTGAGCCTCACCACTGATCCAGGCTTGACATTGGAATAAAGGCAGGGTGCCACCTCAGGCCACAGCTGCTGCCTCTGCTGCCTGGAGCTGGACCATTGCAGTTTGAAACCATGGAGTACACTGTGACGTCAGGTTGTTCAAAGCATGACCCTCTCTAGTCCTGGGCAACAGAGAAGGAGGACACAGCACTGGGAACCATCGTTGTCCTCCTTCTAACAGCAAGCCTGGATCGGTGCAGCATGTGGAAAGATGAATGAGCCACCACTGCTGTATGCACTTTCAACCCCATCCCCATGGTTTCCCACAGCAGGGAATAGGGAATTCTGCACAATAGCTACATTTTACAGCCCTTGCCATGGCCATAGAACTACAAGAGTTTAGAGTCCCTCTCTCAGGGGAGTCCACTTTGCTGCAGATCTTTCGGTCATCCGCAAAAAGATAAACTTTTCCTTCTAACCCCTCTGCAGTATTGCTCACACAGTTATTCAACAGAACCAACCCCGATACTAATCTCTGAGGCAGTCCACTAATTGCCTTTCTTTTCTCAGAGTGAATTCCATTTAAAACCACCCTCGCTTGTCTATCCTTTTACCAGTTTCTAATCAGAGCCCTCACCCATGTTGCTCAATTTATTAATGAGTCTCCTATGCAGATCAGTGTCAAAAGCTTTGCTGAAATTTAGATAAACTACATCAAGCACATACTCTTGAGCTAATTCTCTAATCACTCAGTCAAAGAAATTGATCAGATTTGCCTGACACTATCTTCTATTTGTAAAACCATACTGCCTCAGGCCCTGTATGGCCATGGATTCAAGATACTTCACTATCCTTTAGTAGAGTCTCCATTAATTTATCCAATTGTAGAAGTGAGGCAAACTGGCCTGGCCTCTTCCTTTTATGAAAGGGGACAACATTTGCCCTTCTTCAGTCTTGCAAAACCACTTCCATTGACATAGCTTGATTGAACAGATCCATCAGTGAACATCCAGAACTTCTCTGAGCTTCCTCAATATCCTAGACTAGGATGTATCCAATCCAGTTTTGTCCTCTTTAGTTCTGCCAGTTCCATGGAAATTTTCTGCTCTGTTTATGCAGAGGGATAGCCATGTTAGTCTGGTGTTGCAAAAATGACAGGAGTCTGGCAGCATCTTTAAGAACTATCCAGTTTAGTCTATAAAGCATGAGCTTTCAAAGCCAGAGTCTACGTCATCAGATGCATGTTGAAGTGATGTACAGGAGATGGGTAAAATATATGCAGAACAAAAAAAGTGGACTGTGTCCTCGAAAGTTCATGCCTCAATACATTAGTTTGTCTATAAAGGTGCCACCCGACTCCTGTCATTTTTGCTACACCAGATTAACATGGCTAGCTCTCTGAAGATTTTTCACCACATGGAAGTCACTGGATTCAGGAATAACAAAAGGATAGATACCTGTAGTCTTTTTCAATTTCTTTATTGAGGTGGAGACATAAAGGTAGCCCGACTCTGGCCGAGTTTCGCCGCTTAAAACGGCTGCCTCAGAGGCTAAAAAATAAATAAACAATTAAAAACAAAATTAAAAACAATATTAAAAAAATCAATCATGTAACAATAAATAAGTTAATTAATCTTCAATGTATAGTAACTTATCAAAATATCTATTTATAAAAATGTTAAAATAATGGTGACATATAGAAACATATTTGTATCTAATAAATCTTATAAAATCTTCACAGTTAACACAAAAATTCTGATCAATTAAAACAATATTGGTATAATATATACTCAAGTTGAGGGACTGTTTTACCTTATGTGTATTGTCTTGAGTTCCCAATTTAGTTCAGACAAAATGTGTATGAATGGATTATGTAAACATCTATATAATCCACAACAGTATTCAATCTGTAATGATGTGAAAATTAAAGACAATTTTATCAATAACATTTTTTTATATTAGAAAAAAATTCAAATAAACTCAATACTAAACCAAGTAGAAAAAGTAAAAAAGTTAATAGATAAACAATTATTATGCATATACCTTGAAAAATAGTATTTTTTAAAAAAACAATTTTATTTGTGGCTTGCAATTTATATTGGCTGTGTTAAACGATTTCTTGATTGAGTAGTAAACATATAGGGGCGGATTTTAAAAGCCCTGCTCGCGTAAATCCGCCCGAATTTACGCGAGCAGGGCCTTGCGCGCCGGCGCGCCTATTTTCCATAGGCCTGCCGGCGCGTGCAGAGCCCTGGGACTCGCGTAAGTCCCAGGGTTTTTCGAGGGGGCGTGTTGGGGGCGTGTTAGGGCGGGGCCGATCGGCGCGGCATTTTGGGGGCGGGACGCGGTGTTTCGGGGGCAGGCCCGGGGGCATGGTTTTGGCCTGGGGCGGTCCGGGGGCGTGGCCACGCCCTCCGGAACTGCCCCCGGGTCGCGTCTCCGTGCGCCAGCGGCCCGCTGGCGCGCGGGGATTTACTTCTCCCTCCGGGAGGCGTAAATCCCCCGACAAAGGTAGGGGGGGGTTTAGACAGGACCAGGGGGGTGGGTTAGGTAGAGGAAGGGAGGGGAAGGTGAGGGGAGGGTAAAAGAGAATTCCCTCCGAGGCCGCTCCGATTTCGGAGCGGCCTCGGAGGGAACGGAGGTAGGCTGCGCGGCTCGGCACGCGCCGGCTACACGAAATTGGCAGCCTTGCGAGCACCGATCCAGGATTTTAGCAGATACACGCGGCTATGCGCGTATCTACTAAAATCCAGCGTACTTTTGTTTGCGTCTGATGCGCCAACAAAAGTACGCGAAGGCGCACTTTTTTAAAATCTACCCCATATTGAAAAAAATATCTTTTGTGTGTATATTATGTAAAGTGAAAAAATGTGTCAAGGTGTGCAAAAAACATCGTGTGTGAATGAACAATTTATTTATTAATTTTAACATGTATAAAAATAATAATGAATGTGGTGTATCATTTGTAAAAACACATTATTGGAAAAAAAATTTGTATTTAAAAATTTTTTTTATTAATCAATTTAACGTGTAAACATTGAAATAACTATCAATTAAAAAATGAAAAACATGTGATGAAAATGATGTGTGATTAACAAATTAGCATGTAACTTCATTAGATGGTAAAACCTCCAAGTCTGACTGTTGCATTGATGAAACACTTTTAAATTGATCTAAGTGTAAATCGTGGCATAAACATTTCATAAATATTGAAAAGTTTGTAACATCGTATAAATATGGTTCAATGACAAATGTAATGTAAAATCTCGATATCTTGATAAAATCTTATATTGGGGATTAAACTAAAATAAAAAACGATTGTATTCCTATAAATATTGTGTTCTGTGTATTAAACACAATGGGGGACAGTTGGGATATGCCAATGATCATTATAAATAGAATCATGTTTGCGTATTTCACTAAAACATTTCATGCCAAAAGAATTGTGTTGATTCAAATTAGGAGGACTAGTAATCAGAACATGTACATATTAACAAACTGATTATTTAAAAAGCGACTATATATAAAATATAGCAGCCATATTGAGTCTGAGTTTTTTTCTTTACAGAACAAAAAATGTTTACTTCGATTCAAACAATTCTTTGGTTTGTTATTCATCACTATTTATGTTATAGCTAATTCGATTTTCATATAGTCTTACAAATTCAAATTGAACAGTCAAACAGAAAGAATTTTATGGTGGCGTCTAAATGGAAAAAAGATATTTATACATCATCGCACTATTGAAACATTAAAACTATAAGACTATAGAGAGGCTCATCTAAATCTGAACTTATGTTCAACCAAATCGCTAAAATATCAAAAAAAGAAATTTACAACCATCACATATAGGGCCTCATTTTCAAAGGAGTTTACCGTGCACAATAACAGCTGTTATCGTGATTGCAAATTTGTCAGGGGGCGGAGCATATGCAAAGCTATCGTGTGCGGCGAAACAGCCGCTATTGCGGATAATAACTACAACCCTGAGATTTGTGTTATAGGGCCACTAAAGGGATATTGTAGTCCATGAGAGAGAGAGAGAGAAATAGAGAGACTTACTATAGTGCCTTTGCCCTAGACAGGTATTTGAATCCCTATGGGAGGGCCACCTACTAACTCGGGGTGGGGATTAGGCATGAGTGTCGGGGGTTGGGGGCCACTTTCGCATTCCACATGAGACGTACGGACAGAACAGTGGTCTCTAGTGCAGATTTGCTGGCCGTCGGAGTGAGGAAACTCACTCCAAGAAGAGATTTGGGCAACATTCTCTCCACCTAGCTTGTTGTTGCCCAGGTAGAGTGTCCATCAAGCTAGGTGGAGAGAACGTTGCCCAAACCACTTCTTGGAGTGAGTTTCCTCACTCCGACGGCCAGCAAATCTGCACTAGAGACCACTGTTCTGTCCGTACGTCTCATGTGGAATGCGAAAGTGGCCCCCAACCCCCGACACTCATGCCTAATCCCCACCCCGAGTTAGTAGGTGGCCCTCCCATAGGGATTCAAATACCTGTCTAGGGCATAGGCACTATAGTAAGTCTCTCTATTTCTCTCTCTCTCTCTCATGGACTACGATATCCCTTTAGTGGCCCTGTAACACAAATCTCAGGGTTGTAGTTATTATCCGCGATAGCAGCCCCACCCCCTGACAAATTTGCAATTGTGATAACAGCTGTTATCATGTGCGGTAAACTCCTTTGAAAATGAGGCCCTATATGCGATGGTTGTAAATTTCTTTTTTTGATATTTTAGCGATTTGGTTGAACATAAGTTCAGATTTAGATGAGCCTCTCTATAGTCTTATAGTTTTAATGTTTCAATAGTGCGATGATGTATAAATATCTTTTTTCCATTTAGACGCCACCATAAAATTCTTTCTGTTTGACTGTTCAATTTGAATTTGTAAGACTATATGAAAATCGAATTAGCTATAACATAAATAGTGATGAATAACAAACCAAAGAATTGTTTGAATCGAAGTAAACATTTTTTGTTCTGTAAAGAAAAAAACTCAGACTCAATATGGCTGCTATATTTTATATATACGTATATATATACATATATTTATATATATGTATATATATACATATATATGTATATATATTTTATATATATATTTTATATATATATGCCCCTTTGTGCGCCCCTTCGTGCAGCCCCTGAGAGACCCTGAGCCCTTGACCACCCATTTCTCCCACCTACCTCTCTAACTACCGGAAGCCAGCCGGACTCTTACTAAAATCCACCAAGCCTTCTAACGTGCCAGAACAGGACCGTCTACACCATCCAAGTCATCCATCTAACACTCAATCACTCCATCTGAAACTTCCAATGCATGACGACACAGCCACAGACAAACGACTGCTCAGGTGACATACTCTGACAACGCACAGGAATACAGCACCCACTCAACCACTCCAGACAAAGACAATCAACCTCACAACTGAAGCCACACTCGAACAATTCTACAGGACTCCAGCATCAACCCAGCAACTACTCCACAACTCAACAAATCCATTCAACAACTGCACTCAATCGAATCAAACATCCTATATAACAACACATACAATTTAAAAGGATCCAGCCTCCAAAATGCATCCAACATTCTCAATCCCAATCATACATCACTACTTCCCACAGAAAAGAAATCTAACCAGACAAGCAAACCTCCACAACCTAAAATCACTCACACCAATACTAATAGCACCGATAACACAACTACTAGGCCTCACCCTATTCACCCTATCGCTCTTCAATGCGCAATCTATAACTAAAAAGTCGCTAATCCTCAATGACTACCTCACCGACACTAAGCCTGACATTTGCGCAATAACAGAAACATGGCTGAAACCATCAGATACGGCAATCTTAAACCAATTACCGACGCTAACCTACGATATCTTCTCCCTTCCTAGACTGAAAAAAAGGGGAGGAGGAATCCTTCTTGCTACAAAAAAAGACCTCAAATTCTCTCAACATCCGATCCACTCCAATAATAAACTTGAGATAGGCTTCTTCACATCTCACCAACTCCAAATACTTCTAGTCTACGCCCCCCCGGGACTCTTAGAATCTGACGTCTCATCCATCATCGAAATAACAACAACACTCCTCAACCTGGACACCCCAGCAATAATACTCGGAGATTTTAATCTCCACATGGACAACCCTGCTCTCTCACCTAGCTGCCAAACTCTTCTACTAGCATTCTCAGCGATGGGCTTCTCCCAAATAGTCAAAAACCCGACACATAAAGCAGGCCACACACTAGACCTGATCTTTATCAACAAAGGCATAAAATCGTCTTCTCCAATAAAAAATCTGAAGGTACCCTGGTCTGATCACTCCCTCATTTCTACATCATTCTCACTGGAAAAATCTACTACCAGTCACACACCTTCTCCATCCTTTACCTACAGGAAACCCTGTAATCCAGATGACCTTACCAATCAACTAACCAAACACCTTCCCGATATAATTCTCACTGATCCTAATATTGCTTTACACTCCTGGAATACGATCACGGAATCAATAGCCAATAAGCTCTGCCCACTCACAACAAAAAAATCTCACCCAGATGCCTCCAAAAAACAACCATGGTTCTCAAACGATCTTAGAAGGATTAAACAAATACTAAGACAAAAGGAATCTTACTGGCGGAAAACTCCAAATCCCAGCACACTCTCAGACTACAAACGCACGCTACAACAATACAAGGCCTACACCTCCAAAGCAAAAAGAGACTTTTTCGCCTCCAGAATTCACAACTTAGTCTTTGACGCGAAAGCATTATTCAACTACGTTTCCACCCTCACCCAAGTTCCCTCACCAGAATGCCCTAGTAATCAAGCTCAAACCAAAGCAGATGAACTCACTCTATTCTTTCAAAACAAAATCAAGAATCTTCTTACTCAACTTCCCTCCAATATCGCTCCCCTAACTCAAGCTCTAATGCCCCACATCAAAAACACTCACCTAGAAATGTTTGAACCTACCTCCTCCTCCGAAATCCCAACCATCCTTAGAAAAATGAAACCATCTTCGCACCCAGCGGACCATATACCAACAAAACTTCTCCTCACAATACCAGAAACCATCTCCAAAACATTGGCTGACATAATCAACTGTTCGCTCTCACAAGGTTCCTTCCCAGAAGACCTCAAACAAGCCTCACTCAAACCACTTTTAAAAAAACCAAACCTGGACCTAAAAGACCCCAACAATTACCGCCCAATAGCTAATCTACCTATCATAGCCAAGATTATGGAAAAGCTTGTTAACTCCCAACTATCGGACTTCATTGAAGATAACAAACTGCTTTCCGCCTCACAACATGGATTCCGCAAAAATCGTGGCACAGAATCCCTTCTTACATCCCTAACAGACCTCCTCATCCTAGGTACAGACAAAGGACAATCATTTCTGCTGGTCCTTCTAGACCTTTCAGCAGCTTTCGATACCGTAAACCACGCGATCCTCATTAAACAGTTAGCTGCTATAGGAATCTCTGGCTTAGCGCTCTCCTGGTTCAAATCATTTCTAACCAACAGAGGCTACAAGGTAAAAATACAGAACAAAGAATCAGCACGCCACGACTCGACCGTCGGAGTCCCACAAGGTTCCTCCTTATCCCCTACACTCTTTAATATTTACCTCCTCCCACTATGCCAACTCCTCACCAACCTCAACTTAATACACTTTCTCTATGCGGACGACATCCAGATCCTGATCCCTATCAAAGAATCATACTCAAAAACCCTCGAATTCTGGGAATCCTGCCACCTAGAAATTAAAAGCCTCCTCAACAGCCTTAATCTGGTACTAAACTCATCTAAAACTGAAGTCCTACTCATAACTCCCGATAACAAACCCACAGTCTGTCTTCCAACCAACCTACAAACCACTCATGTAAGGGATCTAGGTGTCCTAATCGACAATAAATTGAACTTCAAAGCCCACATCAACAAAACAACCAAAGACTGCTTCTATAAACTGCAAGTCTTAAAAAGGATAAGACCACTCTTCCACGCCAAAGATTTCAGAACCATTCTCCAAGCCCTCATCTTCTCCAAATTAGACTACTGCAACGCGACTCTTCTTGGCCTCCCCTCCTCATATACAAAACCACTCCAAATGGTCCAAAACACAGCAGCACGTTTACTAACAAACACCAGAAAAAGAGACCACATCTCTCCTGTCCTTCAAGCCCTCCACTGGTTACCAATCCACTTCAGAGTAATTTACAAATCCATCACATTATTATACAAAATCATTCACCAACACACCATAATCGACCTACAAATTCCTCCCCGTGTTCACGAATCAACAAGACCGACTAGGGAAGCCTACACAGGATGCCTCCTTGTTCCACCCGTAAAAACTACTAATCACAGAACCTTGAGAGACCGAGCCCTTTCAACAGCAGGCCCTCCGCTATGGAACTCTATCCCACCAGATCTAAGAAACGAACCGTGCCTCTTAACGTTTAGGAAAAGACTTAAGACATGGCTTTTCAGGCAAGCCTTCCCGAACTCCACCTAACAAGATCCATCAATGACTCCTATGCTAAGTAGCTGTATATAGTGGACTACATATTTATTTTGTTCTCTTGTATATACAGAGGACTCCTTATTTACATTGTACACTTGTATATAATTATCCTCCTCTATCTCTTTTATTTCTTATAATCCCAGTTCATGAACCCTTGTTAATTGTAACTGCTTCTCTTCTCCACGTTTATTTATGTTTTCGGTTATATTTTTGCACCCCTGTTTTCTGTAAACCGACATGATGAGAACGAGTTCTTGAATGCCGGTATAAAAAAACCTTAAATAAATAAATAAATAAATAAAATATATAGTCGCTTTTTTCATACAATTCGCAACACCATCTGGTAGAGACTTAATTCTGAGAACTTTTTTCCGTAATCAGCATTTAAAATTCTATGGATATCCATTAAAAATTTTCCCGGATATAACCAAAAACACTCAAATCAAAAGGAAAAAATTCATAGCTATGAGGGAAGACGTTATTGCCAGAGGTGCAAAGTATATCCTCAGATATCCATGCTACTGTTTGATCATCCATCAGAATTCACGATATATATTCAGAGAACCGGAACAACTACGGGTATACCTTGACTCCCACTCTGTATAACTCCAGGGGATGGGAAAGTATTATTGGAAAGGCACTGGTTAATTTTGAAACATTTTGTAAGTTATGTTTTATATTGCCTAGTAACACTGCTTGTTCTACATCTTGGATCCACAAATTTCCTATAACTACACATAGGGTGAAATTGTTTTGTTTTGGATATTAATTCCGGTAAAATATAATCATTTACTTTGTAACCAGATGTGAAATTCATGAACGTTTGTTCTGTATATTTTTTTTTGAAAAATCAATAAATAAATAATTTAAAAAAAAAAATATATATATATAGTCGCTTTTTAAATAATCAGTTTGTTAATATGTACATGTTCTGATTACTAGTCCTCCTAATTTGAATCAACACAATTCTTTTGGCATGAAATGTTTTAGTGTGCAACAGTCACACTTGGAGATTTTTACCATCTAATGAAGTTACATGCTAATTTGATAATCACACATCATTTTCATCACATGTTTTTCATTTTTTAATTGATAGTTATTTCAATTTTTACACGTTAAATTGATTAATAAAGAAAAAATTTTAAATAAATTTTTTTTCAATAATGTGTTTTTACAAATGATACACCACATTCATTATTATTTTTATACATGTTAAAATTAATAAATAAATTGTTCATTCACACACGATGTTTTTTGCACACCTTGACACATTTTTTCACTTTACATAATATACACACAAAAGATATTTTTTTCAATATATGTTTACTACTCAATCAAGAAATCGTTTAACACAGCCAATATAAATTGCAAGCCACAAATAAAATTTTTTTTTTTTAAAATACTATTTTTCAAGGTATATGCATAATAATTGTTTATCTATTAACTTTTTTACTTTTTCTACTTGGTTTAGTATCGAGTTTATTTGAATTTTTTTCTAATATAAAAAAATGTTATTCATAAAATTGTCTTTAATTTTCACATCATTACAGATTGAATACTGTTGTGGATTATATAGATGTTTACATAATCCATTGATACACATTTTGTCTGAACTAAATTGGGAACTCAAGACAATACACATATGGTAAAACAGTCCCTCAACTTGAGTATATATTATACCAATATTGCTTTAATTGATCAGAATTTTTGTGTTAACTGTGAAGATTTTATAAGATTTATTAGATACAAATATGTTTCTATATGTCACCATTATTTTAACATTTTTATAAATAGATATTTTGATAAGTTACTATTCATTGAAGATTAATTAACTTATTTATTGTTACATGATTGATTTTTTTAATATTGTTTTTAATTTTGTTTTTAATTGTTTATTTATTTTTTAGCCCCTGAGGCAGCCGTTTTAAGCGGCGAAACTCGGCCAGAGTCGGGCTACCTTTATGTCTCCACCTCAATAAAGAAATTGAAAAAGACTACAGACATCTATCCTTTTGTTATTCCTAACGGCTTTCATAGATCGCCTTCCTTTGTGCTTTTTAGGCACTGGATTCAGCCATATGAAGTAGAATCCATCAACCTTATGAAGAAATTTGTTCAGATACAGATGGATATTTTTTCTTCCTATCTAAATGCAAACAACAGGACATCATCCTTACAGGACTCAGGATAAAAAATCCTCTAAAATCCACACACCACACAATCTACAGAGGCACATTGTGCTATACTCTCTCCAAGAAACTACTCAATCACCTAATTAGCATACTATACAAGAAACAGAGCCAAATCAATAAAGAACTTTCAGACCTGGAACATCACATGAGGAACCAATATACCACTGATTTCCCAACTGGACAGGATTTCTCCAACAAGAGATAAGTAATCTACCAGAAACATTTCACCACACTCAAGAAGAAAGAGACAAAACTATTCAGCATCCTATAACACACCTGGTCATACAATGGTTACCTCAAACCCAAACTGTACCTACATTATCAATCTGTCCATCCACACACTCATCCAGGAAGAGGAAGGTGTCCTTTCTCAAGGGCTCCCCTTCTGCCCCACCAAATCTACACAGATAATACAATTCTGCAGTGATGTGGAATCCTATGTTTGCTGTTTCCGACTGAAGGAATACTTCTATACCAACAAACACACCGACACACAGTAGACAACGCTGACATACCTTCTCTACATACTCAGAACTTCAAAAACAGAAACTCCCAAAAGACACTCCCAAAGGGCATAACACTGGACTGGATTTTTACATTGATTGCTTCTGACAATATGCCCAATCTAAGGTAATCAATAGAGAGCATCGCTTGCCCCATAACCTCAGCGCATAAAAGAGGAAGCCATCCATAGCCTCCAAAACAATTCAGATATCATTATCAAAGAAATTGACAAATGAGGAGCCATGGTTTCTATGAATAGATTAGACTACACATGAGAAGCAACATTTTATAAGCCCTTGCCTTCTGACCCCACTGTAGAAAACCAGAAGGAACTACACAATCTTCTGAATGGATTCCCTACTGGAATATGCCAACAGATTTACCTGGACATACCCCAGGAACCTCAACCAGGTATTTTCTACCTATTACTCAAAATACACAAACTTGGACGCCCCATTGTCTCCAGCATCAACACCCTCACAGTTGGAGTATCTGGCTACATAGACTCCATCCTCAGACTCTATACCATCAGCACTCCCAGTTTCCTTTGCAACATCACAGATTTTCTGAAGAAACTCCACTCTTTTGGCCACCTGCCAGACAACACCATTCTGGCAACCATGGATGTTGAATCCCTTTATATCAACATCCCCCACAAAGGTGGATTATAATCCTCTTCAGAATAGAAGAGGATTTGTATATGCAAGTCAATGGCACTGCCATGGGTACCCGCATGGCTCCGCAAAACAAAACACCAACATTTTCATGGAAGACTTAGAACAACATTTCCTCTGCTCCTACATCCAGTAGCAAATCCTCTACCTAAGATATATTGATGACATCTTCATCATCTGGATGCACAGACTTCAAAGCACTTAAAGAATTCCACAAAGAATTCAACAAACTCCACTCTGACATCAAACTGAACCTAAAACAAGTCACACAGAAAGTCCACTTTCTGGACACTACTATCCAATTATATGAAGGACACATAAGAACCATATTATTCTGGAAACCCACTGACTGTCATACATACTGACATACCTCCAGCTTCCACCCACCCCCACCCCCATAGCCAAGCCCTGTAGTACAATTGCATATGTTCTGATGCCTCAGAAACTCCTATCTGGAGAAATTACAATGGACATTTTTTAAATTATAGTACCCACCCAATGAGATAAGGAAACAAATCAACAGAGCCAGACAAATACCCAAGAACACTCTGATTGTTACCTATAGCTCCCAGTTGAAACCACTGAAACATATCATCGAGGATCTACAGCCCATTCTGGACAAGGATACCACCCTCTCATATGCCATGGGTAGCAAACGCATTCTGGCTTACCGGCAGGCCCTCAACCTCAAATGGATACTCACCAGAAATCACAAATTGTGCAACAATGTCACCAACTCAGGAACAAGACCCTACCAGAAACCCAGATACCAACTTTGTCCACATATTAACCCAGCCAATACCATCACAGGACCCAACAACATCTGGGGCTTATCCACCTGCTCTTCTTCCAATGTAATATATTCCATTACCTGTCAGCTGTCCCTCTGCTGTTTACATAGGACAAACAGGTCACTTCCTAAGGAAAAGCCTAACATTAGAAATGGCAACATCCAGAAACCAATAGGAGAAGAATTCAACCTTCCAGGATATTCTATTATCTGACCTTAAGATTGCCATACTCTACAAAAGAACTTCAAAGGAACACTCCAGGGTGAAACTAGTGAATTAGAACTCATCAAAAAACTTATAACTATCGCCCTAGGTCTGAACAGAGACAATGTTATCAGATCATTCTGTCTTTTCACACTTACCTCAGTTGTCAGTAGGCTGTACTATAATGCTATTAACACTCTCGCAACACCATGGCCTGCCTAATTCAATGCCTTCTCTTTGTTCTAAATATATTTTACCCATCTCCTGAACATCAGTTCATGTATCTGACAAAGTGGACACTGTCCTCAAAAGCTCATGCTTCAATAAATTGGGTAGTCTATAAAGGTGCCACCGGACTCCTGCCCTTTGTTCTGTATATGGTGCAGCATCTACCCCACTACCTTCCGACTCTCTCTGATTCTTCTCCAACCTCCTTCTTGCTGAATACCAAACAAAAGTATTTGTTTAGTATTTTGTCACCCACCAAATATTCCTCCTTTACTCCTCTGTCATACAATCCCAGCTCTGCCATTTCTCCATTCACTGACATATCATACTGTCTTTTGTTCTGTTTGCATCTTTACCCTTTTGCCCACCTTCCCTGCTTCTCTCTGCTTTTCAGATATTATTTCCTGACCTTTATTCTGAGATCCCCTTGAACCTTTTGAATAGAATAGTGAATTATCCTATTACAGCACTGATCAGTATGTTTTTCACAGTGTCTATGCTGTAAAATAGAATAGTGGATTATTCTATCAGAACACTAAGAGCACTTCTCATGGCATCTGTGCTGTAAAACAGAAAGGTGGATTAGTCTATTTTAACACTAATCAATGAATTTCTTGCAATGTCTCTGGTATAGAATAGAATAGTAGATTATTCTATCACAGCACAGATCACTGCCTTTCTCACAGTATTTGTGCTGTGGAATATAATAGCAGATTTTTCTATAGCTGCATTTGACCAGTGCATTTCTCACAATGTCTTATGGCTCTAACAACATTATATTTATAGTGCTCTGCTACATGCTGCTTAGAAACTTATTTTTGCCAAGAAATTAAATACAGATTCAATCTCACATGAATTCTTATTCTGCAGAGTTCCTTCCTGTTTCATCTCTGCATGTGCAGCAGTCCTTCAAATTCTGTAAAATAATGAAGATTTTTCAGTGTCTTAGCATCAAGATTTCACATTAGGAAGAAGACACCATGATAATAAACATGATGTGCCCAGTAATGAAAGACTGCTTCACTCTGTAAGGAGATGCTGGTTGTGGGACAGGAAGATGCAATTGTGACAGAGGGACAGGCAGTGTTTTAAAATATTGCTTTGCCCATTGGGACAATGTCTTTGGAGATCTCCAATTAATGTGATCTCTCTCTCTCTCTCTCTCTTTCTCTCCTTGTTTCTCGCTCCATCCTTGTCCCTCCCACTCTTCCTCACTTTATTATTTTTCTTCATCTCCTTTGGTAAACACTTATAAAGATGATTAAATAACTGATGTAAGCGGAAGGGCTTTTAGACCCAGACCCTTACATCTTACACATAAAGGGCCAGATTTTAAATGCCCTGCGCGCGTAAATCCGGCCGGATTTACGCGCACAGGGCCCTCGCGCGCCGGCGCGCCTATTTTGCATAGGCCACCGGCGCACGCAGAGCCCTGGGACGCGCGTAAGTCCCAGGGCTTCGTAAAAGGGGCGTGTCGGGGGTGTTCCGTGAATGACGCGGCGTTTCGGGGGTGTGACATGGCGTTTCGGGGGGCGGGCCCAGGGGCGTGGCGCCGGCCCGGGGGCATGGTCGAGGCCTCCGGACCAGCCCCCGGGTCGGGTGATGGCGCGCCAGCAGCCCGCTGGCACACGCAGATTTACGTCTGCTTTCAGCAGGCGTAAATCTGCCAACAAAGGTAAGGGGGGGTTTAGATAGGGCCGGGGGGTGGGTTAGGTAGGGGAAGGGAGGGGAAGGTGGGCGGAGGGCGAAGGAAAGTTCCCTCCGAGGCCGCTCCAAAATCGGAGCGGCCTCGGAGGGAACAGGCAGCGCGCGCTAGACTCGACGCGCGCAGGTTGCACAAATGTGCACCCTCTTGCGCGCGGCGACCCCGCATTTTATAAGATACGCGCGGCTACGCGCGTATCTTATAAAATCCAGCGTACTTTTGTTCACGCCTGGTGTGCGAACAAAGTACGCGCGCGCGTATGTTTTTACAATCTACCTCAAAGAGTATACATTTTTCTTCTTAACTCAACAGACATATACTTGAACAGACCATTTCTTGACTTCCATAATACTTACACCTTCAGTAGTTCAAGCAGAGCTCTACAGTACTGTATTATTGTATCCGATTGAACTGGAATTTCTTTACCTTTAAGCTGGGTGAATGTAAGTCTCCCAGTCCAGTTTGGTTCATTAACTCCAAGCTTCTGCAGGATCCAGGTTTCGTAGATCAGGTTAACAAGGCAATTTATAATATTTTTAATTTAATGATTTATGTGAGGGTTTGCCAACTATTAATTGGCATACTTTTAATGAAACTCTCAGGGAAGTGATTATAAATATTAGTGCTGGAAAAACTAAACAAAGGAAGCAGGGTGTAATGTTTTGGCCGGCCACACTCACACCCGGTTCTCCACGCTGCCCACGCAGCCAAGACACTGCCCTACTATGTTCCTGGGGCTTCCAATGTGTGCGTGCATGTGGCTCTTAAAGTCCCCGCGGCGGGAACCCATCAGCCGGCACTCCTTGATGACGTCAGCAACCCAGCTATTTAAACTATGGCATTGCTCCTCAGCCTTGCCTCAGCAACAGGTCCTCCTGCAGCCTTGCAGTGGGTGCCTTCTTTGCCACCTTGCCTGCCTTGCCTCAGTGTCTCCTTGCCTTCCATTACTTTACCTTAGCCCTCTTTGCCTTGCTGTTATCTAGCCCTGCCTGTCCTGTTTGTGTCTGGGTACCCGGTGCCTTTTTTTGTCTTGTCTTCCATTTTTGCCTGACCCTGACGGACACCGACTTCTCTTCTGGCCCGTCTGCTACCTCCCCAATCCTCGGCCTGGACTCGGATTCCATCTGCCCTCTGCCTGCCCCGCCTTGACCTGGACCTGGATGCCGTTTGCTTGCCGCCTGTACCTGACCACTGCCCGTGACTCGACTACATCCAACCACTCTGTACAGGGCTCTCACCTAAATCCTACCAGCCCTTTGAACCCAAGGATTCAAGCTGTGGGGAACGGGGCTGGTATAGGTGAAACCCCTGATACAGTTCTAGTAAGAGCGAGTCCACCTGCTATCAGCGTGGGCCTTGCAGGTTCACCTGCTAGGCTGCGTCAACCATGCCACGGTCAAGGGGCTCGCATCCTTGACGCAGGAACTCCACATTTGGAAAGAAAAGTCAAAAACACACAGAGAATCAACTCATTAACAGGAAAGATTAACACCTTATAGTTGCAACTTCGGAAGCTGAAATACAAATACAGTTCCATTTGTAGTCAACAAGCAGGTAAATCATTTTACTTACCTAAACCTAGATATTATTTACTTACCTAAACCTAGATATTATTTAGATATTTAGAGAGTAGTAAAAAGCAGACACAAGGAGGCTACTTTTCAAAGGCATTTCTATGGTAAACAGTGCTTTACCTGCAGAATTGTCCTTTTACAAAATTGCCCTCCCGATATGCAGATAAACTTTCACGCATTCTGCCTTTTTGCACATAAATTTACCCAGATTGAGCAAAGATGATCTAGGGGTGTAGAGTTGGGGATGCATTTACACTTACATACATACTTTGGGATTTTCAATAATATGTGCATTAAATTATAAGAAAAATACATGTGCAGATATAACTGTATGCAGGTAGTTTTGGTAGGATAACTTTCAAAATGGATTTATGCACATAAATCCTCTTTGAAATTTGCTGTAACTTTACATTTTTGCCTACTAATTTAGGTAGGCTTTTATAAAATGACTCCCATGTTAGCACAATATTTAAAAGCAAGAAGGAAAAGAGATACAATTCATGCTGTATACTCACATGATAAGTTAATTTATAAGGATAATGAGATTGCCCAACAATTTAGGAAGTACTATTCCATTCTGTATCAATTTAATTTAATTTTATTACATATTTCTAATCTGCCTCCCAAAGTCCAGTGACTCTATCAAAACAGATTACAACATCAATAAAATCCTAAAATGCATACAACAATCACAACAAAGTCCTAAGACTCTATCAAAGCTATTTCAACCACCATCAACCAAATACATACAATAATCATAATAAATCAAAACCCAGAAAAATCCATCCAAAATTACACCTAAACATACTTCAAGCCAAGTAAAACCAAAAACTGATGGTGACTGACTGTATATAATGCTGCAGACAGGTCTCAAAGTACAAAAAAAGTGGTCTAATAGAAACCCTATATCATCTACCAGAGTTTAATACAGGCTCTGAGCTAAATGTTGAGCAAAAGCTCAACTGTGCAGGATCTAATCCTTTTTCTTCTTCCAAAAATATCCCTTAATTGACTAGTCACTATAATTTTGCAAGAACAGGCTTTATACCAGGCAATAATTGGAACAGTCAGATGGGTCTCCATTAAGTATATAAGAACATAAGAAGTTGTCATACTGGGTCAGACTGAGGCTCCATTAAGCCCAGGATTGCTTCCAACAGTGGCCAGTCCAGGCTCACAAATACCTGGCAAGATCTAAAACATTAAATTGATCCCATGCTACTAATGCCAGTAATAGCAGTGGCAAATCTCTAAATCATCTTGATTAATAGCAATTTGTAGACTTCTCCTCCAGGAACTTATCCAAACCTTTTTTAAAACCAGCTACATTAATTGCCCTAACCATATCCTTCAGCAATGAATTCCAGAACATAAGTGTACATTGAGTAAAAAATTATTTTCTCTGATTTATTTTAAATGTGCTACTTGCTAACTTCATGGAGTGCCCCCTAACCCTTCTATTATCTGAAAGAGTATATGAGTGATTCACATTTACCCATTCTAGTCCTCTCATATTTTACAGACCTCTATCATCTCTCCTCAGCTATCTCTTCTTCAAGCTGAACAGCCCTAACCTCTTTAGCTTTTTCTCATAGGGGAGCCATTCCATCCCCTTTATCATTATAGTCACCCTTCTATGTACTTTCTCCAGTGTAACTATATCTTTTTTGTGATGCAGCGACCAGAATTGCATTCAGTACTCAAGGTAAGGTCTCACCATGAAGTGATACAGAGGCATTATGATATTCTCTGGTTTTTTCACCATTCCCTTCCTAATAATGCCTAACATTGTGTTTGCTTTTTTGACTGCTATAGCACATTGAGCTGATGATTTCAATGAATTATCCACTATGACGCTGTTAGGATTTTGACTGTTTCACAGCCTTATCCTACCTGTAGTTATGCCTCCCTTCCAGCAAAGGTCCTCAGTAAGCCTCTCCACTAACCTTGCCAGGCTCCTCTTCACTGCCCTTGCCTTGCCCAAGCCCCAGGCCTATGTAAATCTATGTTACCAGAAGCTCTCTATCTTCTCATGGTGTTGCTTCTGGCTCCGTGACCTGACACCTGTTCTGTCTTGCTTTGTCTTGTGGCCCATGGGCCTTCTGCTTTGCTCTAGCCATGTCTTGTGGCCTACAGGCCTTCTGTCTTGTGCTTTGCCTTGAGGCTTTTGAGTCTACTCCATCTATAGCCTTATCGCCTTTGAGCTTGAATGTTCTTAGTTCAGAGTTTCCCTTGTCTGCGTTGTCTGACTCCTACCCTTGCCGCCTTGTTGGTTTTGTCCTGTTTGTTCCAGTGTCCTCTCCAGTCTTGCCTGTACCAGTGTCTTGTCTTTGCTTTGCCTTAACTGTATTTTCTCTAGTTCCAGGTCCAGTTTGTAACCAGCCCTTGCCTTGTCTGGCTTGCCAGTCTGCCTGCTTTGTGCCCTGCTTGCCAAGCCAGTCCTGCTTTATCTTCAACCACAGTCTTCAGCCTGATTTGTCCTGCTTGTCTCCAGCTTAGCTTGTCCAAGTCCTGCCTCCAACTTACAGTATCCTGTTTTACTCCATCCTGTCTGTCCAAGCCTTGCCTGTGTGGACTCACCACTATGATGTAAAACATCCTGGCCCCCAGAACCTAAGAGCTCAACCTGCGGGGGAGGCGGCTAGCTAGGCAGAAGACCGGTACTTTTCTTGTTCCAAGATCTGCTTTGCCATCCTGTGCCACTCCCCAGGTAGGTGTCCCTAGCTCAGGGAGCCTTTACAGAATGGACTCAGGGAACCATAACAAATGGATCTTTTTCCTAGGTGAAACTCCTAATATGGAACCTAACATTGTGTAACTACAGCATGGGTTATTTTTCCTTATATGCGTCAATCTTTTACTTGTCCACATTAAATTTCATCTGCCATTTGGACATCCAATCTTCCATTCTCACAAGGTCCTCCTGTAATTCATCACAATCCACAGGTGATTTAACTACTCTGAATAATTTTGTGTCAACTGTAAATTTGATCACCTCACTCACTGTATCCCTTTCCAGATCATTTATAAATATATTGAAAAGCACCAGTCTAAGTACAGATCCCTGAGGCACTCCACTGTTTATCCTTTTCCACTGAGAAAACTGACCATTTAATCCTACTCTCTGTTTCCTGTCTTTTAACCAGCTTGCAAGCCACAAAAAGACATCACTTTCTATCCCATGACTTTTTAGTTTTCTTAGAAGCTTCTCATGAAATACTTTGTAAAATGCCTTCTGAAAATCCAAACACACCACATCTACTGGTTCACCTTTGTCCACATGTTTATTAACCCCTTCAAAAAAATGAAGGAGATTTATGAGGCAAGACTCCCTTGGGTAAATCCATGCTGGTTGTGTTCCATATGTTTTTCTGTATGTTCTGAGATTTTGTTCTTTAGAATAGTTTCCATTATTTTTCCTGGCACTGAAGTCAGGCTCACCAGTTTATAGTTTCCCAGATCATCCCTGGAGCCTTTTTTAAATATCGGGGTTACATTGGCCACACTCCAGTCTTCAGATACAATGGATGGTTTTAATGATAAGTTACAGATTTTTTTCTAATAGTTCTGAAATATCAATTTTCAGTTTATCAATTTGGCCTACTACATCTTCCAGGTTCACTGTGATTTGGTTCAGTTCATACAAATCACCCCCCTTGAAAATCGCCTCCAGAACCTTTATCTCTCCAATATCCTCTTCAGTAAATTAATTTAGTCTTTCTGCAATGGCCTTATCTTCCCTAACAGCCCTTTACCCCCTTGATCATCTAACGGTCCAACTGATTCCCTTGCAGATTTTCTGCTTCAGATGTATTTTAAAAGTTTTTATTATGAGGTTACCTTCTTCAATAATGTTCTAATATTAGCCAATTTAAGGTAAATTTACAATTTCCTCAAGACAATCCAGCACCTCATCAGGCAGACCGTTGAAAAACCAACCAGAGCATGAATCAAGTGAACAACCTTCTTTTGCTACCTTATTCACCCATTTCCTCAAATCATCTAATTCAAGTCAACTCAAATGGTGATAATTGAATCCTTTGACCAACCTCATTACATCCTGAGCTAGATGCACTGAGAACATCTGTACTTCTTGCACCATGGATATTGAAAGTGCTGACTTTATATGTTTGACCTTCCTTACCCTGTCCGACAGCTTTTATTACAGTGACCCCTGATGTTAAACTTTCCTCATGGATATTTTATCTTAAAAAAAAAACAAGGACCACCGCCTCTGCATCAGGATCATTAGTGCAATAAGATGTTCTTTAGAGTTATCTTTGGCTTTCAATATTCTGTCTGTAAAAGGACTTTATAGACAACAGTATTCTTAGATTTTAAAACAATAAGTCAAAATCAATCATACTTGATAGGGATGTGAATCGTTTTCCATATCGTCTTAACGATAGAAATCGTGTGGCAGGGCAAGAAAATCGTCTTAGGCACGATTTTTTAGTTAAAAAATCGTTAAAAATCGTTTTTTCCGATTAGTGCGCACTAACTCGAGTTAGTGCGCACTAACGGGAGTTAGTGCGCACTAACTGAAAATGATACAATTTGACACTTTTCAGGTCAGTTAAGGTCAGTTTAGGAATGAATATGTATTCCTATTGGCTGCCCTCTTATTTATTCATGTTACCAAGCTTCCTACTGACAGTATATGGGGGATGGGAAATGGAAACAGTTGGTAGCTTGACAAAACAAGTAATGTGATCAGTCAATGTGACTAGAACTTGTGCCCTAACCCTGATACCAGGGGTATTGTGATCTTCCTGCACACAGTGCCCTATCCCTATTAATACCAGGAGTGTTGTGATCTTCCTGCACACAGTGCCCTATCCCTAATACCAGGGGTGTTGTGATCTTCCTGCACACAGTGCCCTATTCCTGATACTGGGGGTGTTGTGATCTTCCTGCACACAGTGCCCTATTCCTGATACCGGGGGTGTTGTGATCTTCTTGCACACATCCAGGTATCAGGGATAGGGCACTGCATGCAGGAAGATCACAACACTCCTGGTATTAATAGGGATAGGGCACTGCATGCAGGAAGATCACAACACTCCTGGTATTAATAGGGATAGGGCACTGCATGCAGGAAGATCACAACACCCCTGGTATCAGGGATAGGGCACTGTGTGCAGGAAGATCACAATACCCCGGAGGAGTGAGGGTCAGGCAGCTCCCCCCTGTCTGTGAAGCCAGCCACTCACTAGTAATGCAGGGAGGGAGCTGTCTCAGACTTCACCATCCTCCCCCCCCCTCACCCACACACCATTCACTAGCTGGGACATGGGGGAAGTCAGGAGTGAGGGTCAGGCAGCTCCCCCCTGTCTGTGAAGCCAGCCTCTCACTAGTAATGCAGGGAGGGAGCTGTCTCAGACTGGTATCAGGGTTAGGGCACTGTGTGCAGGAAGATCACAACACTCCTGGTATTAATAGGGATAGGGCACTGTAAGAGATGACTGTAGTAGATTGAATAAAGATCTGATGTTTCTGCTCTCCTCACACCAAACAAAAACAACACACAAGCAGAGAAGCCCTTCTTACAAAGCTGAGCTAGTGAGTTAAGTAGGAGGAAAAGTAAACATACTTGTGCCAGTGTGGCTACTTAAAAAATACACTTACCAACAATCAATTACATATATTTGAACTGTGTACAGTTCCAGCCAGGACCACCTTTCTAAAATGCACAGTGATTGGCAAATTCAACATGCACTAGCATTTCAGGTGCCTGCTAACAAAAATAATAAACAAACAAGTTCTAGTCACGTGAGTGCTGATCATTACATTACTTTTTTTGTCAAGCTTCCAACTGTTTCCATTTCACATCCCCCCAACCATTACCTCAGTATTAGCCTTGGTAACATCAATAGATAAGAGCACAGCCAGCCAATAGGAATACATACATACATATTCATTCCTAAGTGACCTTTACTGACCTGGGAAGTGTGAACACTTTGTTTCATTTTCTGTTGGTGTTCGTTAGTTTCCAGTTCCATTTCCCATCCCCCCAACCATCACCTCAGTGGTAACCTTGGTAACATCAATAGATAAGAGGGCAGCCAGCCAATAGGAACACATATTCATTCCTAACTGACCTTCAGTGACCTGGAAAGTGTTTATTTGTATCATTTTCAGTTAGTGCGCACTAACTCGAGTTAGTGCGCACTAACACGATTTAACGATTTTTAACGATAAATCGTTAGAATTTCTATTGTATCGTGTTCTATAACGATTTAAGACGATATAAACATTATCGGACGATAATTTTAATCGTTGAAAAACGATTCACATCCCTAATACTTGACATCCAACTCTGCATCAAAATAGGATCAGACCAAGCCTAATCCATTGCTAATCTCAATGACAGTCTTAGAGCAGTAGTCTAATGGCTCAATAACCACAAACTCAAACTAAACCCTTCTCTAACAGGGACCTCCTTCATACATCTGGATCATATCCATCAACTGCACAACTATTTTAACAACCACAAGCTTGCCACCATGATATATGCATTAATCACCAATTACAGTGACTATTGCAATTCTCTACTTAACATCTCACTCACAATGTAATCTCAAATGCCTCCAAATCCTACAGAGCACGGCTGCTAGAATTTTAGTAGGTGCCAAAGCAACTGACCACATAAAGACAAAGGGAACAAAATAGTTTGGGTTTGTAGCTCCCCCATGTGGGAGCCTAGAATGGTTTGCTGTCTGCCACCATTTTAAGGCATGGAATTTTCCAGGAACAGCATGTCCATGGCTAATGGCTATTGCCTGGTTTTGTTTATATTTTAGGGAGGAAGACCTCTGAGATCTCTAGGATTAAAACCTGGGTTAAGAATGAAGACAGAGAGCTTTCACCTTTTAACAGACTGAGTCTGAAACCTTGAAGACCATGTCTTGAAACCTGGAAATTCTTTGATTCCTGAGATAGGAGTTTTTCCACCCTCCTCATCTCATATTTTGGTTCCCCCTTTTTAGATTGTTGTTTTACAATAACCCTGAATACTCACCCAGGGGATCAGTGTATGCCAACTAAAAGAGTAGTGTCTCTCAGTCTCTCAGTCCAACAAAAAAAACTTTATTGAGAGTTTGATCAGAACCCGGTAGGCCACTACCAGACAAATAGTGAATTCACTAATACATTTAAAGGACGTTAGACACATTCCTACTCCCATAGCAACCTAAAACTTAACTAGGAACTGATCAACATTGAGATGAAGGCAGCAGTCCAGCAGCAAGAGGGGGGCTTCCCAGTCTTTTGCATCGAGTGTCACATGTATTATTTTTTACCCACCGGTGAGAAGTTGTACATGTGCATGCGATGCAAAGAGCTCCTGGCTCTCAGAGAACAAGTCCAATCTCTGGAGGCTAGAGTGGCAGACCTGGAGGAGCTGAGGCAGACAGAGAGGTATATAGATGAGACCTTCAGGGACATAGTAGCCAAGTCCCAACTTCAGACTGGCAGCCCTGGTGCTGCCTTGTAGGAAGAAGGTCTCATGATTGGAGAGCATCATCCGGGTACAGCAGGAAAGGATCCTGTAGCAAGGACCTGCTCTCCAGGTGATGCATTGTCCTTTCGCACTGAGGATACCTCCCCAAGGCCTACTACCCAGGAGGGAAGGGTTAGGTCGGCCATCATAGTTGGTGATTCGATTATTAGGAATGTAGATAGCTGGGTGGCTGGTGGGCGTGAGGATCATCTGGTAACATGCCTACCTGGTGCGAAGGTGGCGGACCTCACGCATCACCTAGATAGGATTTTAGACAGTGCTGGGGAGGAGCCAGCTGTCGTGGTACATGTGGGCACCAACGATATAGGAAAATGTGGGAGGGAGGTTCTGGAAGCCATATTTAGGCTCTTAGGTAGAAAGCTTAAATCCAGAACCTCCAGGGTAGCATTCTCTGAAATACTCCCTGTTCTACGCGCAGGTCACTAGAGGCAGGCAGAGCTCTAGAGTCTCAATGCATGGATGAGACGATGGTGCAAGGAAGAGGGATTCAGTTTTGTTAGGAACTGGGGAACCTTTTCGGGAAGGGGGAGTCTCTTCCGAAGGGATGGGCTCCACCTTAACTAGGGTAGAACCAGACTGCTGGTGCTAACCTTTAAAAAGGAGATAGAGCAGCTTTTAAACTAGAACAAAGGGGAAAGCCGACAGTCGCTCAGCAGCGCATGGTTCGGAGAGAGGTATCTTCAAAGGATACTAATGATGCATTAGAACTAGGGCATCCCAACAGAGAGGTTCCAATAATAAGAAAAGTAGTCCAAGTGCCTGTAACTAAAAACTCACCTGAGCTAAAAAATTCTAACATCTTTATCAATTAAAAAACAGAATGAAAATACAAACAAAAAACAAACTTTGAAATATTTCTATGCTAATGCCAGAAGTCTAAGAAGTAAGATGGGAGAATTAGAATGTATAGCAGTGAATGATGACATAGACTTAATTGGCATCTCAGAGACATGGTGGAAGGAGGATAACCAATGGGACAGTGCTATACTGGAGTACAAATTATATCGCAATGACAGAGAGGAGATCCCGGGAGGCGGTGTGGCGCTTTATGTTCGGGATGGCATAGAGTCCAATAGGATAAACATCCTGCATGAGACTAATTGCACAATCGAATCTTTATGGGTAGAAATCCCTTGTGTGTTGGGAAAGACTATAGTGATAGGAGTTTACTACCATCCACCTAGTCAAGATGGTGAGACGGACAGTGAAATGCTAAGAGAAATTAGGAAAGCTAACCAAATTGGTGGTGCGGTAATAATGGGAGACTTCAATTACCCCAATATTGACTGGGTAAATGTATCATCGGGACATGCTAGAGAGATACAGTTCCTGGATAGAATAAATGATAGCTTTATAGAGCAATTGGAACAGGAACCGACGAGAGAGGGAGCAATTTTAGATCTAGAGTGGAGCACAAGACTTGGTGAGAGAGGTAACGGTGGTGGGGCCGCGTGGCAATTGTGATCATAATATGAACAAATTTGAATTAATGACTGGAAGAGGAACAGTATGCAAATCCACGGCTCTCGTACTAAACTTTCAAAAGGGAAACTTTGATAAAATGAAAAAAATTGTTAGAAAAAAACTGAAAGGAGCAGCTACAAAAGTAAAAAATGTGCAAGAGGCGTGGTCATTGTTAAAAAATACCATTCTAGAAGCACAGTCCAGATGTATTCCACACATTAAGAAAGGTGGAAAGAAGGCAAAACGATTACTGGCATGGTTAAAAGGGGATGTGAAAGGAGCTATTTTAGCCAAAAGATCTTCATTCAAAAATTGGAAGAAGGATCCAACAGAAGAAAATAGGATAATGCATAAATGTTGGCAAGTTAAATGTAACACATTGATAAGACGGGCTAAGAGAGAATTTGAAAAGAAGTTGGCCGAAGAGGCAAAAACTCACAGTAAAAACTTTTCAAAATATATCCGAAGCAGAAAGCCTGTGAGGGAGTCAGTTGGACCGTTAAATGATCAAGGGGTTAAAGGGGCACTTAGAGAAGATAAGGCCATCGTGGAAAGATTAAATGATTTCTTTGCTTCGGTGTTTACTGAAGAGGATTTTGGGGAGGTACCCGTATAGGAGAAGGTTTTCATGGGTAATGATTCAGATGGACTGAATCAAATCACGGTGAACCTAGAAGATGTGGTAGACCTGATTGACAAACTGAAGAGTAGTAAATCACCTGGACCGGATGATATACACCCCAGAGTTCTGAAGGAACTAAAAAATGAAATTTCAGACCTATTAGTAAAAATTTGTAACCTATCATTAAAATCATCCATTGTACCTGAAGACTGGAGGATAGCTAATGTAACCCAAATATTTAAAAAGGGCTCCAAGAGTGACTCGGGAAACTACAGAGCAGTTAGCCTGACTTCAGTACCAGGAAAAATAGTGGAAAGTGTCCTAAACATCAAAATCACAGAACATATAGAAAGACATGGTTTAATGGAACAAAATCAGCATGGCTTTACCCAAGGCAAGTCTTGCCTCACAAATCGGCTTCACTTTTTTGAAGGAGTTAATAAACATGTGGATAAAGGTGAACCGGTAGATGTAGTGTACTTGGATTTTCAGAAGGCATTTGACAAAGTTCCTCATGAAAGGCTGCTAGGAAAAATAAAAAGTCATGGGATAGGTGGTGATGTCCTTTTGTGGATTACAAACTGGCTAAAAGACAAGAAACAGAGAGTAGGATTAAATGGACAATTTTCTAAGTGGAAGGGAGTGGGCAGTGGAGTGCCTCAGGGATCTGTATTGGGACCCTTACTTTTCAATATATTGATCTGGAAAGAAATACGACAAGTGAGGTAATCAAATTTGCGGATGATACAAAACTGTTCAGAGTGGTTAAATCATAAGCAGATTGTGATAAATTGCAGGAAGACCTTGTGAGGCTGGAAAATTGGGCATCAAAATGGCAGATGAAATTTAATGTGGATAAGTGCAAGGTGATGCATAAAGGGAAAAATAACCCATGCTATAGTTACACAATGTTAGGTTCCATATTAGGTGCTACTACCCAAGAAAGAGATTTAGGCATCATAGTGGATAACACATTGAAATTGTCGGTTCAGTGTGCTGCAGCAGTCAAAAAAGCAAACAGAATGTTGGGAATTATTAGAAAGGGAATGGTGAATAAAACAGAAAATGTCATAATGCCTCTGTATCGCTCCTTGGTGAGACCGCACCTTGACAATTCTGGTCGCCGCATCTCAAAAAAGATATAATTGCGATGGAGAAGGTACAGAGAAGGGCTACCAAAATGATAAGGGGAATGGAACAGCTCCGCTATGAGGAAAGACTAAAGAGGTTAGGACTTTTCAGCTTGGAGAAGAGACGACTGAGGGGGGATATGATAGAGATGTTTAAAATCATGAGAGGTCTAGAACGGGTAGATGTGAATCGGTTTTTACTCTTTCGGATAATAGAAAGACTAGGGGGCACTCCATGAAGTTAGCATATGGCACATTTAAAACTAATAGGAGAAAGTTCTTTTTCACTCAACACACAATTAAACTCTGGAATTTGTTGCCAGAAGATGTTGTTAGTGCAGTTAGTATAGCTGTGTTTGAAAAAGGATTGGATATGTTCTTGGAGGAGAAGTCCATTACCTGCTATTAATTAAGTTGACTTAGATAATAACTACCGCTATTACTAGCAACGGTAACATGGAATAAACTTAGTTTTTGGGTACTTGCCAGGTTCTTATGGCCTGGATTGGCCACTGTTGTAAACAGGATGCTGGGCTTGATGGACCCTTGGTCTGACCCAGTATAGCATGTTCTCATGTTCTTATGTTCTCAATTAAGATTTGATGTCATTTGGAGTAAGGAAAATCTCACAAAGATGTTCTCTTGCCCTAGCATGATGAACTCTATACCATTACGGCTGTTTCAGGCATATAGCATAGCTTAATGCCAGGAATTCCAGCATTAAAAGAACATGATAATGCCCCTCATTTTTATTAATCCCTCCCCAATCCCGCCCCTTTGAAAAATTTACAATTGCACTACAGCGACTATCGCATGCATTACGGAGCAGATTTTTAAACATACACGCGGGCGTACATTTGTGCGTGCAACCCGGCACGCACAAATGTACGCCCAATTCTACAACATGCACGTGCAGCTGCGCGCATGTTTTAAAATCACGGATCAGCACGCGCAAGGGGGTGCACACTAGTGCAAATTGCGTGCACTGAGCCCTCAGGGAGCCCCTCTGGCTTTCCCCGTTCCCTCCCCCCCCCCCACCTTCCCCTCCCTTCCCCTCCCTGTCCCGTCCCCTAGCCCTAAAGAAACACCCTCCCGTACCTTTGTTTTGGAACTTGCGCACGCCGGTCAAATGCCAGCGCGTAATCCCCCTGTGCCAGAGTCCTCGGCCTCACCTCCCGGACTGCCCCTGGGCCACTCCGCCACACCCACGGACCATCTACCACACCCCTGTCTCACCCCCTGCCTGCCCATTCAGAAAAGCCCTGAGACAAATGCGCGTCCCGGGGCTTTACGCGCACCGCCAGGCTTTTTGAAAATAGGCCCAGAGCGCATAACCCCCCCTATGCGCATAAATCCTTGAAAATCTGCCCCTTTGGCATTAACGCATTCATTATAGCACTTTCGCGGGCTTTAATGCCACAACACATTTTGATGAATGACTCTTTTAACTGCATAAACTTATCCAGCTAACTTTGGAGGGATATTTGGTGGTGCAGTCTCCATATTGAATATAAACGGCTATTATTTTATTTTTTATTTATTTAATTTTTTATTTCTAGATTTTTAATTACATTTCAAGAATTACACTTGAATTTGCAAACAGAGATATAGGAGATAATTGAAATTACAATAAAAAAAATAAACTATAAGTTCTACCACTTATTCTCTGCATATTAAGTCCTCAGTAACATGGGATATACATTCACACCCTGAGGAATAATCTTACATAATAAAGAAATAGGATCTAACAAACAGGAGGCTATAAATATATGACCGAATTAGCTACAGTTCGTCCCCAATAGCTGCTCATTCGGCAGCTACTGGGGATGAACTAGAAAAAGATAACACTTTGTCCTTCAAAAATTTGAAAGCTGTAAAGGAGAAAATAAAACTTAAAAGGAATTCTGGTATTTAATTGCACATTTACATGGATATTTTAATAGAAATAAGGCTCCCAGTTGTAAAACTTGGGGCCTCCATTGAAGTAATTGTTTCCTCTTCATTTGGGTACTCCTTGCTAAATCTGGAAAAGCGCTAACTTTTAAATCCAAACCTTCTCTTGATGATGTCATAAAAACATTCGTAATATTCACTCCAACAAAAAGAAAACGATTAATATAGATGGTTTAACTTGATCTTTTTGAGTTATCTCCAAGATATTGGTAAGATCTAGTTCTGGTAATACAGGTGTAAGGACTTGGAAACCTTTTTGAGTAATGAGATCCTTCTTAAATAGCGGTTTATAGTATACACTGGACACCAGGGGAAGTGCTGGTTCTGGAATTTTCAAGATCTGAGTTAGATATTTTTTCTACATGTCCCTAGGTGGGACCAAAGGATCTTTAGGAAAATTTATAAATCTAAGATTCTTTCCCCTTATTTGATTTTCTAATTGTTCCAACTTGTTGGTAACATCTGATTTTCTTTAATTTTATTTGGCTGAAGGTTAGAAAAATCTTTAAACTCTTCTTCCAAAGATACTCAAGAAGATTTATTTTCTTCCACAGCTTTGTCAACCAATTTTAATCCAGAGTCCACTTGATTAAGAAAAATAACAAGTGGACTCAACTGTTGAAATAAGTTGTCGTTTAAAGTCTGAATTGCATCCCATATTATATCCAAAGACATTATTGCAGGCCTTACCAGTTCTTTTTTAGGAAGAATGAATATAGTCCTCCCTCTCCAGCTGCCGAAAGTGAGCACTGTCTGCAGCTTCTCCGAGGCCAGCGGGAGCTCCAGGGGACCTTAATGGATCTCCCGGTTCACTCCTGCTTCCCAGATTCAAGATGTCTCCTTCTTCAGCCTCGCTTTGTTGCGAAGCGTGGAGATGGCTGGAGAGTCGCACCGTTGTTGGATTTTCTGGAGGCTTTGATCTTCCGGGTACAGAGTTGTTTGCATATCCTGCAGGATGGAAGGTTCAGCTTCCACCTGGTCACCCCGCTGCGAGCCAACTCCCAGAGTTACAGTTTCCCAGATCACATGAGTGTCCATCAGACCCTGTAAAGGTAAAGCTGGGGAAGCGGCTAGAGCTTCACATTCTCTGGCTCGCCTTTTCCTTGCAGAATGCAGCATAGTGAGGAAAATAGGCGAAGGGCCTACAAGGACAATCTCAGGCATGTCTGGTCAGATCCGCCATCTTGGATCCCACCTTTTTTCTATTGTAAATGGCTATTTTTTTTTTATTTTTTTGTTTTAAAACACTTGTTACCCACCCTTCCTACATTCAGGGCGGGGTACAATAAAAAAATAAACATAAAAGAGCATGAAACAGCTCAACACATAAAATCATAGCTGGTAAGTTTTTCTGGCTAACTATAGGATAGCTCTACTGCATGACCAGAGTTGGCTGGATATGCCCACTCTGAATATCAGAGTTAACCAGATAACTTATCCAGCTAACCTAACTGCTCCCAGAAACTTCCCCGGAATGCCCCTACATTATTTGGCTAAGGTTTAGCTGGATAAGTGCACAAAATATTTAAAAATTGGCATTTAGCCAGATAACATGTGAATTATCCAGCTAAATACCTCTGAATATGAACCTCAGTAAGATAAAATGACTCATCCAAGGTCACACACACAGAATCAGTGACAGAGCCAGATATTAGAGCAAAGGTACAGGAATACAATAATTTAACCAAGTCACACATACAGAATCATTAGCCATGCCAGGAATTAAAATTCATGAGTTCTCCATATGAGTATAAATTTCCCTCAATCCTATGTAAAATGAGTTTGTCAAAGTCTGACCTCACTCAGGGCCCTATTTACTAACGGGCGGATTTTAAAAGCCCTGCTCGCGTAAATCCGCCCGGATTTACACGAGCAGGGCCTTGCGCGCCGGTGCACCTATTTTGCATAGGCTGCCGGCGCGCGCAGAGCCCCAGGACGCGCGTAGGTCCCGGGGTTTTCTGAAGGGGGCATGTCGGGGGCGTGTCGGGGGCGTGTCGGGGGCAGGGCCGAATGACGCGGCATTTTGGGGGCGGGATGCGGTGTTTCGGGGGCGGGTCCAGGCGCATGGTTTCGGCCCGGGGCATTCCGGGGCGTGGCCATGCCCTCCGGAATCGCCCCCGGGTCGGGTCTCGGTGCACCAGCAGCCCGCTGGCACGCGTGGATTTTCGTCTCCCTCCGGGAGGCGTAAATCCATGGATAAAGGTAGGGGGGGGTTTAGATAGGGCCGGGGGGGTGGGTTAGGTAGGGGAAGGGAGGGGAAGGTGAGGGGAGGGCGAAAGAAAGTTCCCTCCGAGGCCGCTCCGATTTCGGAGCGGCCTCGGAGGGAACGGAGGCAGGCTGCGCGGCTCGGCGCGTGCTGGCTGCCCAAAATCGGCAGCCTTGCTCGCGCCGATCCAGGATTTTATAAGATATGCGCTTTTTTTAAAAATCTACCCCTAAGCAGGCAGTCAGGATTATAGGAGCTTGACCAGGGCTCCCTTTACTTCAGCATTTCTCAGACTGTATATGAAGGGATTAAGCATGGGGGTTACCGAGGAGTAGATGACACTCACTGCTCGGTCATAGTCCAGAGAAGAGATCGAGGAAGGCCGAAAGTAGATGAACATCACTGTGCCATAGAAAAAGACCACCACAGTGAGGTGGGAGGAGCAGGTGGAAAAGGCCTTCTTTCTCCCTTGGGCAGAGCGGATCCTCAGGATGGCTGAGATGATGCGTACATAGGAGAGGACAATGAAGAGAAAGGGCCCCATGACTATCAAAGCTCCCTCACTAAACATAGCAAACTCATTCAGGGAAGTGTCGGAGCAGGAGAGCTTTAGTAGTGGTGGGACATCACAAAAGAAGTGATGAATGGTGATGGAACCACAGAAGGACAACCGGGAGAGCAGTAGGCTATGCAAGGTGGAGTTGAGAGATGCCACCACCCAGGACCCGGCCACCAAACCAAGGCACAGCCTCCGGCTCATCACCATGGCATAGCGCAGGGGGTCACAGATGGCCACACAACGGTCAAAGGCCATCACGGCCAACAGGAGAAACTCCGTGCTGCCCGTAAAGAACAGGAAGTAGACTTGTGCAATGCAGGCAGGGAAGGAGATGATTTTCTCCTCAGAAAGCAGATCCCTCAAGAGTCGGGGGACAGTGGTTGAGCTGAAGCACATGTCCACCATGGAGAGATTACCCAAGAAGAAGTACATGGGAGTGTGAAGACGCCAACTAACAGTGATCACAAATATGATGAGGCTGTTTCCCAATACAGTGATGAGATACACAGAAAGAAAAAGCACAAACAGAAGTGTCTGATGTTCAGGGAGGTCTGAGAATCCCAGGAGGAGAAATTCCAGCACTTTGGTTTCATTGCCCATTTCTGCGGATGGCAATAAACTGCACCTGTGGTAGAGAAAAAGAAAGAGATAATACAAAGAAATAATAAGGTAGGGTAATATGGAATGGAATAATCCTCTGTTCTGTTTCATAACACAGAAACTGGCATGATATGCAAGTGTTGCAATGATACATAGGAAGGGTTTTACATGCAGAAATAGCTTTTAAAAATTGCCCACTTGATATGCAGGCAAGTGCTTGCACAACACTCCTGTGTCCCTCTTGCTGCTCTTCATAGTGGCACAGTGGGATTTCATTTGGACAATACTGGAAAAAAATTATTGCTATCATATGGCAGAACAGATAATGAAGTTTTTAACTAATCTAATGTTATTAATAAAGTTCAAGAATTTCAGACACTCATCCTACAGTTATAGCTTTTCTTTTATATGGCAACTCTTCACAAAAAAAAAACAACTTCATGAACACAGGTAAGCAAATATTCTAAGATGTTAACTTTCAAACCAGCGTGCAGGCAAACATTGCGCGCTTACCTCGGCCCACACCCAGGGACATGACTATTTTATTACTTGCGTGCATATATGCGTGCGTGTTATAAAATAGCCTGGCCGGGTGCACATGTCCACCAAATTTTAAATGGGCACACAAATCCCGCTTCACCCATATAAGTCAGGGGATTTTAAAAGAGGCATGATAGCCTGTATTCCCCCCCCCCCCCCCCCCCCCCCAGTTACTCCAGCCTCTGAAATGGCTCTATCTTTTTAGGGTTTTTTTTAACTTACACGCCATCCATAGCAGAAGTAAAGTTCCTCGGCAGAGGATCTCGGCACATGCCAGGGTACATAAGTATTTATGCAGGCATCTGTTGGCTATGTCCTCACATGCCCATGCCCTGCCTGACCCAGGCCCATGCCCCGTCCCCTTATGATAAGTTGTGAGATGTGCATGCCACATGTTGCGACCCAGCCCGTAGCTGGAGCCACGAACCACTTCTCACCTCCTTCTCTGCTCCTTTTTCCTGCTGCGGAGACCGCCGACGCGCTTCACACGCAGCTGGAGCCACCCCCGCACAGCCCTTGTGGCCCGGAGGCCGCCGACCCCCTCTTCTCACAGCTAGGAGGCCGCCAACGCTCTCTTCTCGCGGCTAGGAGGCCGCCCATGTTGTCCTCAGCACGGCGGGCCTTGCCGCCACGTGTCGCTGTGGCTGGGAGCCGCTGCCTGTCCATTATGAGGCCTGGATCCGCCGCCGTCGCTGCTGCTGCTGCCCGCGGCATTGAGCCGCGCTGCTATACCTCATGTGGCCCGGAGGCTGCCGACGCACTAGTCTTCACACGGCTGGAGCCGCGCTGCTACATCTTATGAGGCCAGGAGGCCGCCGACAGCATCCCATATGACCTGGAGGCCACCGCCTTACCTCGAGCCCTACGTGGGGAGAGGTCCATCATCTCCGGCCTTGCCTGGCGCCTGGAGCCATCCTCGGTCCAACCTTCATGGCAGGGAAGCTGCCTCTCATGCAAGGCCTGCTTCTGGGCCTGCTCCTTCTCCTGCAGTCTTCAGCGGCAGGGAGGCCGCTCTCCAAGGTCCTGCCCCTTCTTCCTAAGGGACAAGGCCACGCCTCCTCTCTCTTCTTAAAGGGACAGCGAGGGAGTGGTGCTCTTCTGATGTCATCAAGGGAGCCGCCTCTTCATTCCTATAAAAAAGGCCTGGCTTCACTTCTTCCTTGCCTTCGCATGGAGCCAGTCCTCCTTTGGACTTCTCGGCAATCCAGCTTCTCATTGGCACTCTGTTCCATGTTCTTTGTTGGAATTCCATGTCTAGGTCTTCATCTTCATCACGGTCTCTTGTCTGACCCTGCGTCTTCGTCTTCTCAGTTCCAGTTGTCCTGATGTCTCCATCCTTCGTTGTTAGATCTGCTGATGTTTCGTTCTTCAGATCTCCAGAATTTTGGGGGAAGGGAGACATGGCCCCTGCATCCCCCCACTTTCTGATATTTATGGGCCCACCCATAGCCATGCCATTGCAGCTGCCATTTTTAGGAAGTTGTAGGTTGTTGGGTGCAAGAGTAATGCACTGGAAGGCAGTGGCAGCATGCAGGATGGACACACAGTCACGGTACTTTTTTTTTTTTTTTATTGTCTCAGAGACAACTGAGCAATCGGCAGTGGAGCATGGGTCTATGGGGGAAGGGCTAACAGAATCCCAGGCCAAATTAGGGAGCAGAGCAATAGAAAAACACCTGGTCTTGACCTGTCCTGGCTTCCCTTCCGCAAGACAGTGCTTGCTGAAAATCAGCAGCAGAGCAGGGCCAGACACAACCCCAGTGGCAGCTGAGAAGCAGCACTCTGACTCAGGACAGGCCTCTCTGTGACATGCTCGCAAGTGCAGTGTGCTTTGGAAAACAAAATATGAACTGGAAGACTCGAGCTGCTGTGCCCTCCCTTAAGTGGCACCTGGGGGCATTGGACCCACTTGAACCCCCCCCCCCCCTTGCTACGCCACTGCCAATGAGACAAAGAGCACAGGACCGGAGGATGAACTTAAGACCAATGAAGAGCGGGGACTGAAGAGTGTGTGTATGTGGATTAGAATGGGAGCCTGGGTGTGGGTGTGGGTGGGTGAGAATGGAAGCTTGGGTGAGTGTATATGTGAGTGAGACTAGGAGTCTGAGTGTGCATCTGTCTGGGTGAGCATGAGAGCCTCAGTATGCATCTGTGTGTGTATAAGAATTGGAACCTGGGTGTGCATCTGTGTGTGTGTGTGAGAATGGGAACTGGCGAGTGAGAGTGAAAATTTGTGTTTGTGGTAGAGCAATTGAGAGTGAGAGTTTGTGTGTGTGTGTGTGTGTGTGTGTATGGTACATAAGAAAATAAGAATTGCTATACTGGGTCAGACCAAGGGTCCATCAAGCCCAGTATCCTATTTCCAACAGTGGCCAATTCAAGTCACATGTACCTGGCAAGTACCCAAACAGATAGATCACAAGCTACTATTGCTTATTAATTACTGTATTAGCAGTTTATGGATTTAACTTCTTGGAACCTATCCAAACCTCCAGTAACACTAACTGCTGAAACCACATCCCCTGGCAATGAATTCCAGAGTTTAACTATGCACTGAGTGAAAAATAATTTTCTTTGATTTGTTTTAAATGAGCTACTTGTTAACTTCATGGAGTGCCCCCTGGTCCTTCTATTATCTTGAGAGAGCAAATAACTGATTTACATTAATTTGTTCAAGTCCTCCCATGATTTTGTAGACTTCTATCATATCCCACCTCAGTGATCTCTTCTCCAAACTGAACAGCCCTAACTTCTTTAGCCTTTCTTCATTCCATGCCACTGCCCACTTATCATTTTGGTCACACTTTTTCCAATGCAACTATATCCTTTTTGAGATGTGGTGACCAGAATTGCACACAGTATTCAAGGTGCGGTCTCACCATGGAGCGATACAGAGGCATTATGACATCCTCCGTTTTATTTTCCATTCCCTTCCTAATAATTCCTAACATTCTGTTTGCTTTTTTGATCGCCACAGCACACTGGGCCAATGATTTCAATGTATTATCCATTATGAAGACTAGATCTGATTCCAGGGTGGTAATTCCTAAGTTAGAACCTAACATTGTGTAACTACAGCAAGGATTATTTTTCCCTATATGCATCACTTTGAACTTGTCCACGTTAAATTTCATCTATCATTTGGAAACCTAATCTTCCAATCTCACAAGGTCCTCCTGCAATTCATCACAATCCGCTTGAGATTTAACTACTCTGCATAATTTTGTGTCATCCGCAAATTTGATCACCTCACTCGCTGTACTCCTTTCCAGATCATTTAAAAATATATTAAAAAGCACTGATCCATGTACAGATTCCTGAGGCACTCCACTGTTTACCTTTTTCCACTGTGAAAATTGACCATTTAATCCTACTCTCCGTTTCCTGTCTTTTAACCAGTTTGTAATCCACGAAAGGACATCGCCTCCTATCCCATGACTTTTTAGCTTTCTTAGAAACCTCTCATGAGGGACTTTGTCGAACGCCTTCTGAAAATCCAAATACACTACATCTACCGGTTCACCTTTGAACAAAGCAAGGACCTGGTCCTCCAGAGATATGTCAAAAATAAGGATTTTCCTTTTTTATGGATAGAAAATTCAAGTTTTCCCAGATATTTCTTGACCAACTCAACTATGAAGGAAATAGCTCCTTCAATTGAGACAAAAGTTGTTGGCACTGGGGGACACTTTTTTCCTTAAATTTCCCTGTAAATGTTTAATTACCTATCAGAAGAAATATTTGGAAACTTTTAATAGAGATAAGAATGGCTGAAGTGATTAGTGCCCTGTAATGGTGACCATTGGTTGTATGTTGTGAGATGGCTAGGTGAAAGGCTGACATGGTTTTGGCTTGCCTCGTATTTAATTATTTTCATGGGGGCTTATTTTCCCCTTTTTTTTTCTCCCTTTATTTATTCTATGTTAGGGACTAGGTATGGAGTGTTTTTCTTATTTTTGTATAATTCTTGTGATTATATTTTCTTTATAAATTCAGGTTTCCCTGATGTTACTTGATTTGGTGTGATGATTTAAATACCAATAAGAATTAAGTAAAAAAAAACAAGAATAGTAGATAAGGACCCTTCTAATCTGCCCAGTTTACATCCTGCTATAGTACCATAGACCCCCAGCTGATCTCTGATTTTCTCCTCACTTCATTGCAATTAATGATCCTCTGTACTTTTTCCCGCTTTCTTACTGTTTTTGTTTTTGCATCTCTCATCTCCACTGGAGGGTGTTCCATGCATCCAGGACCCTTTCTATGAAAAAATATTTTCTGACGTTACTCCTGAGTCTGCCCCTTTGAGGCCTCAGAGGTGATTTTTCAAAATCTTATGAGCGTTAAAATTAGCACGTATGTGAGTAAGTAGCCTCTACTCAGGTTCTCCATATTTTATAAAAGTCCAAAATACATGCATATCTTCACTTTTGTGTGCATATATACATATGAAGAAAATGGGCAGTCTGGGGGCATTACTGGGCGGAGCTAACACTTGCATGTGTAAGTTTCTATTTCAAAAGACACTCATATACATTTGACAACTTACTCGCATATTTTTACACCTGCTAATTATCTGACATAAGTGATATTAAACGTGTTTTTTGTAAAGTACTGACTGAGTGGGAGGTCTGGGTAAAGTAGGGGGGTTCAGGCTGAAGAACCAGGTGGGTCTCAACTTGGAGAAGGACTGGGTAAACTGGTGGACTAATTGTTAAAACTGGTAATTTCCTTGATGAATGTATGTTTTAAAATACACTGACTTACAGGCATAATCATAACTGTCGTGTCTGTGGACCCTTAGATCAAGGTGCGATTGAATCTACCTGCATAGAGGAGCCTGCAGGTTTCCGACATTGGTAGATGGAACCAGGCGAGGCAGATACCCATCATGACCTTCACCTATACTAGCCCTTGTTCCCTTTGGGTTGAGCCTTTGGGAGCCAAGGCTAGCTGGACTTAGGTGAGGTCTTTGCTGGTAGCTGAAGAAAATGTCCGTGGTTAGTTAGGGTCATAGGCAGGCAGCAGTCAGGCATGTCCGAGGTCCAGGTGATGGTCAGAGGTAGGCAGCAAACAAGTATAACCAAGGTCCAAGCAGTGGTTGGAGGCAGGTAGCGGTCAAGTGTATCCATGGTGCAGACAGTGGTCAGAGACAGGCAGGGGTCAAGCATATCTGTGGTCCAGGCCAGGGTCAAACCACATGTCTGTCTGAGGGACAAGAAGGAGGACAGATTGGGAGGACAAGCAGACAAGGACAGGCATAAGCAGACAACGTGGGAGAAGACAAGCTGGACAAGAACTGGACAAGCTGGATAAGACTTGAACAAAGACAAGATGCTGTCCTGAAAGGGGATTGGTCCTTTTCAATGACAAGTGTCAGTGAAAAGGACCAATCAGGAACAGTCCTGCAGGAGGAGGGTCTCTGGCAGGGTTTCCTGGCCTGGAGAGAGGATTTGGGAGTCTATAAGCGCTATTTTAAGACATGGACTTCAGAATGCACCATTTCAGGTAGAGGACACCCAGTTCTGACCCAGATTGCTTGACCCATCGGGCCAGACCTTGGGAATGGGGAGGGAGTTTTGATCAGGTCAGCCACTAGTGCTGGTCTAAGCACCTGATGCACAATTTCTCCCTAGCATATCCTTTTTAGTGCAGCAGCTCATTAAAATATAGCATCGGGCGGTCAGGAAAGTGGATATGCGCGCGTTAGGAAAACGAGTGCTCAATACGAGTACCTATGAGCCCCTGAGACTGCAATGAGTTTGTCAGGCCTCAGTAGTGCCCAAAAGTGTGTTCCATTTCCACAGAAAAGACCCTAAAAGGAGTTACAAAAATACTCACAATGAATTAGCAAGGTACAAAGCAGGAAAACTGCTGGTATGAAAGGTCAGCATGTGGGAAAACATTACCAAAACATGTTTTCTTATATATGCAACCATTGTTTTTAAAATATTGAATAGCAGCCATCCTGCTCCTTTGGACATAGCACCAGCCACTTTGCTAGCAAAGCAAACCGTTCCCTTACATAAACCATTCAATATTTGTATGCTGCTTAATCCCAAATTCTTAGCAGCCTACATAAAAACATACACATTTATGATCAAAATTGCAGGGCTGAATCATCTAGAAAGTACCATAATACAAAGATTTGTGGGCGATTATAATGAAATGATCAGGCACAGGGCCAGTGGAAGCACTAGGTGAACTAGGCGATCGCCTAGGGTGCCACAGGTTTAGGGGCGACCTAGCAGCCACCTACTGCTTCTATTGGACCTGCTCAGAATTGTGAAAAAATTTGTCCCAATTCCTGACACTGGTGGCAGCTGCAGGACCTAGGCCAGCGATTCTCAACCGGTGTGTCACATGCTACTCGCAGCCGGCGGGACCGAAGAAAAGAAGACTGTCGCTGCTAGCCATCGCCGGAGACCAGGCTGACGGGCTGAAGACGAGCTGTTCAGCTGGGGGCCTTTGTGTGTTTGTGTATTTGAGATCGGAAGGGTTGTGTCTGTATGGTGTGTATGTGAGACAGGGAGGGTGCTTCTGTGTCTGTGTGGACTGTATGTGAGGCAGGGAGGGTGCTTCTGTGTGTGTGTGTGTGTGTGTGTGTGTGTGGTGTATGTGAGACAGGGAGGGTGCTTCTGTGTCTGTGTGGCATGTATGTGAGACAGGGAGGGTGCTTCTGTGTGTGTGGTGTGTATGTAAGGCAGGGAGGGTGCTTCTGTGTCTGTGTGGCTTGTATGTGGGACAAGGAGGGAACTTCTGTATGTGTGTGGTGTATATGTGAGTCAGGGAGGGTGCTTGTATGTGTCAATGTGTGTGTGCAAGAGAAAGACGGAGCATGTTTTTGGCTGGCTTTGGCTGTGAGAGAGAGGGGCATGTGTGTGATTGAGCCTGGTTGTAAGTGAGATAGAACATGTGTGTGATTGAAAGCCTGTGTGTAAGAGACAGCGAGAGCATTGTGTGATTGAGAGAGACTGGCCAGAGAGGTGAAGTGTGTATGTGTGAGAAAGACTGATCAGGGAGATGACTGGTATGATTAATGATTTAGATATCTTAATTTTATTGATTGTTTCATGAGGAATGGTGACATTTTTTTTTTTCATTGTTGCATTGTATAGAGTCTGGCGTGATACGTTTTACAGTTGTTTTTGTCTGCACATTTCTATTTATACTTTATGTGGCTTTATTTTGTATTTTGTGAGGGTTTGTGTTCTGCATGCAAAGACTGAGATGAAGCATTCTTTTAGCTTGTGGTTTCTCTGTAGGAATCTGTAGTAGCTTGGCCTGTTCTGTTTTCCTGATAGGAGGTGTATTGATATTTTAGATTCTGGTGTAATATTTGTGGTATTCTTTTTCATAGGTAGGGTTGTTATTCTTTGACGGTTGGCAAATAGTTCTGTGTTGATACGGGAGGACCATGCCAAAACATATCACAATAGGTATGATGCCATATGAATTCCAAGATGCAAATTTTTCTTGTTGGCATCACAACAGTGCACGAAATTATCAATTAATTTTACCTCAGAATGTCACTTTTCATGTAAAATATGTTATAAATGCATAATTTAAAATTGTGTATGGGGATGTGGGGGGAGGAGCACCAGGCTGTAAGGTTTGCCTAGGGTGCCTAATACCCTTGCACCGGCCCTGATCAGGCAGCAGATTGAAGACAAACAGAAGAAAGCACTTTTTCAGTTATCCTGTGGAACTTATTGCTACAGGAGATTGAGGAGGCAAAGAATATAACTAGGTTCAAAAAAGGATTTGACAGATAGACAAGTCTCTTCATTCTGTTTTTATGTTATTTTTCCCAGCAATTTATCAGTATTTATTATAACAATAAGAAAAAATTGGCGTAAAGAGCTTCCTAATTTTTTCTGGGTAAATAGTAGGATTTACTTTGGTAGACAGAAGTATGATGCGCTAAACAGCCTAATGTGTTGTGCTAACTGGACACAGGAATCAATTGGAGTATGCAGTTGAACAACTCAGTACTGGTGGAAGGGGAGAAATGCCTGGACTAGTCACAAATTCTGCAGGAGACTAACAACATTCTGTGTTGACGATTACAAAATCAGGGTAAAAAATAAGCAAAACAAAACCTTGAAAAATAGATTTTGTAAAAGCCTAGAATTTTTTTCATCAAAAATTAGTTTTAGCTGAAAATGAAAGGAGCTAAAGATAGATCAATCACAAAGCTGTTTAGCACAAGAATCAGAGTTATCTCCCCCTCAGAATTATCTCCCCACATTCAGGGCATTCCTAGACCATGACAGATTTCCTTTTATCACTTAAAGCCAGATATACTAAAGGGTTTTTCCATATTTTAGGTGCATGAGAAAAATGCCTAGTGCATCTGGCCCTTAAAGAACGATTTTTAAAACCATTTACATAGATGAAAAGCATTTCACCCATGTTAATTGGCAGTCTGAATGTTGGCATCCCTCTGTGTAACTAAAAGTCTGCATGTTTTCCACAACACATGGACTTTTGGCCACATTGAGAGGAGGAGTTCCTGGGGAGGAAAAGTAGCATGTAGAGAGCATTTTCAAATCTTGGGGTATATTATTGTAGCAAAATTCTACCAGCAGAGAAAGCAGATGCAAGTCACTGTACGTGGATTGTACCTGTTTCAAATTTCACAGTAAAAGTGTGTTTGTAGTTTTGCTTTGAAACTTGAGGCAAAGTCTGCAGATAAACACATTTTGTCCTGGTGTAAACAGTCTGCAGATCTCCTCCTTCTGTATTATTTTGATAATGTACAAATTCTCATGCCAATAAAGTTTCTTGAATTGAACTGAATGTTTACAAGAGTGGAAGAAAAACTCTACACACGACATTTCTTACACATTTCTGCCAAGCACCTAATGCTTGCTTGCCACTGTTGGAGGCAGGATGCTGGGCTAGATAAATCTCAGTCTGGCTACATTTCTGTTCTCTCTCATTCTCTATTGCTGTAAGTCATTTTGTTTTCTCTGATTTGCCCTCTCGCTCTCTCCTCACTAACAGTTGATGCTCACAAAATTGTTACTTACAGTGCTACCCTCAGCTTCCTCTCTCACTGCCCTCTTCACCTTGATGTCTCACTTCACAGCTGGGAAGAAAAAATGTCATTCCAAGAAGCTTCTCACTTTAAACTCTCTGGAAGGAAGATGGGTTGGAACTAGCTGAAGATCATTTCTCTAAGCCTCTGGGATCCATAAACACTCTCTTCACTTGTGTGAATTGCCATCTGCTTTTCCCAGTGCTCCTACCTGTATTCTGAAAACCATACAGGTCCTCAGCGATTTATGCCAGAAGATATCATACTGTGGCTGATGAGTTTTAGACTATTGTTTGTGTCCTGAATTTTCTTGCAAAGAACAAGGAATGCAACCTCATGTTAAGTAATGGGCACCCATCCTCAAAAAGGATATCCAGATGTTAGAAAAAGATACAAAGAAGGGCCAATAAGTTAGAAAAGGAGATATGGGGTCTTGCATGTGCTGAATGATTCTCCAAACTGGAGTTATTTAAGTTTGTGATGCAAATACTATTTTTACTTCTTCAAACCTCATTATTTGCTGATGAATTTCTCTTTTTTCCTCAGGAACAGAGATATACTGCATGCAAAGGGTTAACCTGTATAACACTGTTCCCAAACAGAGGGGGAATAAAACCTGTTTCCAGGCAGTGATGCAAGGCTCTACATCCTGGTAACTATTGATTGACAATTTTTCAAACCAATCAGGAGAGACCAGTGTTTCCTGTGTTTTCAGCCTGAGCTGTCAGAAAGCCAGTTTCTCTTTGGGTGGTGTGGTTCCAAGAGCCAGGAAGGAGGAGCCACTGTGGTTGTCCATGCTGCCCCGAGGAGAGATGTAAACAGAGGCCTTATTGTTCATTTGTGCTAGGAAATTAAAGTTGGTGCTTGAAGTAGGTTCCCATTGTTTCCTGCTGTTGCTGCCCAATTGCATGAAGGAGGAGTACAGACAGCTTGTGGGGAAAAGCTGAAGACTTATAGAGGCACTGAGAGAAGGAGACACCACCCATGTTGGCTGCAGTTTTGGGGACTGTGAGGGCAATCTGATGTTTTCAGCAACAGAATGGCCTAAAACAGTGGCTCAGTGCAGCTCAGAGTGAAATAAATAAATAACACTGCAAAGATTATGCTGCTGATAGAAATTCAGAATTCCTTAAGGCTGAAGGGAGCCACTGATTGCTGTGAGTTCTGCTCACCCTGAGATTAGTTGGGGTTGGAGGGAGGGTATCAGGCGGGCTACTCAAACTTTCCTGCTTCCTCCACCCCTCCCCCCACCCCAGGGAACTACTTTCTTAATTTATATTTTCTATCAGATAATAAATGCTTCCAAATTGTAGTATCTCTGGCTTAATTTTCTGTTTTAGTATCTATTTTTCTCATTCTCTGTCCTTATCTCTATTCCTTTATAAGTTTTCTACCTGTCTCTGGTGTCCTTCATTTGTCTAAAGCCAGAAGAATGCTGGGCTGCATAGAGAGAGGAATATCGAGTAAGAAAAGGGAAGTGATTATCCCCTTGTACAGGTCCTTGGTGAGGCCTCACCTGGAGTACTGTGCTCAGTTCTGGAGACCGTATCTCAAAAAGGGACAGAGACAGGAAGGAGGCAGTCCAGAGAAGGGCAACCAAAAAGGTGGAGGGTCTTCATCAAATGACTTATGAGGAGAGATTGAAGAATCTAAATATGTATATCTTGGAGGAAAGGAGGAGCAGAGGTGATATGATACAGACTTTCAGATACTTGAAGGGTTTTAATGATCCAAAGACAACGACAAATCTTTTCCATTGGAAAAAAATCAGCAGAATTAGGGGTCACGATTTGAAGCTCCAGGGAGGAAGACTCAGAACCAATGACAGGAAGTATTTCTTCACAAAGAGGGTGGTTGATGTCTGGAACGCCCTTCCGGAGGAAGTGGTGAAGACCAAAACCTTGTAGGATTTCAAAGGGGCGTGGGATGAACATAAAAGTCCATAAAGTCTAGAGGATGTGAATGAAGAGAAGAGGCATGGGGGTGGCTTGCGGGAATGACAGCTACTACCTGGAGATTAATATTCTCTTATTCAATAAACATACACACGGTTAATGCAACTCCAACATTGCTCTATGTTTCAACAGCAAGAAGAAATGTGGAAAAAAGGATTTGCATTCACAAAAAAGCGGGAGAGGGAGTCACGTGATGTGGTGGGCTCGGTAGCCGCACGCTAACTGAGCTCCGGCCGTCGAACCAGCTTCACAGCTTTTAAAAACCATTCTATGCTGACTATCGCTTTTCATTTTACCCCGTCTCTAAATTAAGCATTAGTGCTATACAGCACCAACGCTCCGGTGACTTATGGCCACGAGGGCGATGAAAAAAGATAAAGAGAAGACGCGGGCTCTGGAAACCAAGATGGCGACAGTCCCCAATACCAGGGAAGAAACAGGAGAAGAATCCCTGGAAGACAAAATTTCAAATGCAGTAGTCTCGGCACTGGATGTTTGGCTACACCAGTTATCCGAACAAATCGCGGATGTACGTGCCTCTTTTACTGAAATTGATTCCCGAGTGGACAAAGTTGAAGGACGGGTGTCACTCGCAGAGGATGATATTGGCCACTCGAACGCCGCGTGGACGAGTTGGAGAAACAGGCCAAGGTGAGAGATGACAAGCTTGACGACCTCGAGAACGGTTCACGTCGTAATAATCTTAGATTTGTGGGCTTCCCTGAAGCGCTAATGGATGCGGAGATTCCGCGTTTGCTCGAGGCATGGTTGCTAAGTGTGGTCCCTTCATTAGCGTCCCCCTCGGGATGCCTACTGGAAAGAGCGCATAGAATAGGCCGCAAAATGGAGGGGCCTCAGAGTGGTCGACCGCGAGTGATTATAGCCAGATTTCTACACTTTGCCCACAAGTCCCTGGTACTGCAACACTTTAGGAAAGCTCGGGAACTATTTTATGAAAAACAACGGATCCTGATTTTCCAAGATTTTTCTCCCAGGGTTACTCTTCTTTGGAAGGACTTTACTGGAATCTGCACAGAGCTCTACAAGAAAAATATTCGCTTTGCCCTAATGTTCCCGGCACGCCTGAGAATTTCACATCTAGGCTCTACTAAAGTTTTTACATCGGCGAGTGAGGCTCAAAGCTATGTTAACACTCTGCAGACTACAGCATCAGCGACGACATCTTGAATCATCGTTTTCAGCGCACGGTTCTTAGTTTCGCGTCTTGCTGCCTGCATGTCAATATACGTATTGTCCTTTGTTGCTTATAATTTTGGTGGGGTTAATCTACCAAACGGCATCTGTGGGACTGTAAGGTTCTTGTCATTACTGCCTTTGTGTTTGATCTCAAGTTGCCATCGAGCTGAGAACAGTTTTTATGTTTTTCTTAGCAGACTAGAGCCCAGCTCCACGGGTTGTGAGCCAGGTAGCTGTTTACCTTAATATACTTAACAAGAGTACCGTCAGCTCCATTTTCTTATGAGCTGGTTCGACGGCTGAGCACATCATGTCATCTTGTGCTCTTGTTCCCTTTGGGGAATTTACCTTACTGTTTCGAATTAGAGGGTAGATATGGACTCTGTTATGTGTGATATGGGGAATGGATGTGTATGGAATTTTTTCAGAGTCACATATGGGGACGGGGGGGCTAAGGGGGGAGGGGGGAATGGGACCTGTACAGCTAACTTTCGTGTTACTATGAATGTGCAATTCCATAAAGTTTTGATACTCAATGAGCTAGTATACTGGATGGCGCATTTTAACATGCGATATGGTATTGGAATGGTCTGTCACAATGACCTGGGAAGTGTAACTTTAGTAGAGTGCCTTGGAACGGTGCTACATATCCTAACTGCGCTTCTTTAAAATGGCGCAGCAAATTGTTACTTGGAATGTGGCTGGTCTGGGTACGCCGGTCAAAAGAGAAAAAATCCTTGCCAGGCTTAATAGGCTACATGCCAACATAGCTTTTCTCCAAGAGACGCACCTACTCCCAACAGAGGTAGTAAAAATGAAGAAAAAGTGGGTAGGCCAGATTTACTACGCTTCCGGATCCTCGAAGAGTAGGGGTGTGGCGATCCTTTTGCACAAAGCATTGTCATTCAAATGCCAAGATCAAGTGGTAGATCCAGATGGTCGGTTTATAATACTCAGGGGTCTTCTAATGGGTTCACCTATTATTTTAGCATCAGTCTACGCCCCAAATGCTTATGATCATGGGTTTTTTCTACGTTTCATGGCTTCCCTTACATCTATAGGAGATTACCCTCTTATAGTGGGGGGAGACTTTAATTTTGTTACTGATTATTTTTTAGATAGACACCCACCAAGGAAGGGACACCAAGTTAGTGAAAATAAGGGGCCCAACCTTTTATGTAAAAATTTACACATGGTGGATTTATGGAGAGCGTTGCACCCTGAAGAACGGGAATTCACCCATGTTGCTCGAGCGCACCCAGTATGCTCACGAATTGATTATCTCTTAATTTCAGAAACCCTGTTTCCCAGGTTCTCTGCAGCGTCTATAGAAACGCTTGACGTATTGGATCATAGCCCAGTGGTGGGAACCTTGGGGCAGAAGGGGGGTCCAATTTCCACTCAGTAGAGACTGCCTTCCCACTTGTCACAAGATCCAGAGTTTCCCAAATTCCTAAAACAGAAATGGGTAGACTTTATGGAATTTAATAGTCAACACCTTGATAATCCGACTCTTTTATGGGAGACTGCGAAGACAGTTCTTCGCGGCGAGATAATTAGCTATTCTAGTTTCAAAAAGCGACAGCTCAATAAAGAGATATTAGACTTAGAGAACAAGCTGCGTGCTCTCAAGCGACAAGTAATTGCCTCTGGGAATGACAAACTACTTCCACAACTTAAGTCACTCCAGGTGGCACTTAATGATTTATTACACACCAGAGCTGCAAAAACCCTTCGTTTTCGCCAATTCCATTTCTTTCACCATGGAAACAAAGCAGGACACCTATTGGCCCATTTACTAAAGGCCCAAGAATCCTCGAGGTTGGTAACTAATATGAGAAATACACAGGGGAAAATGGAAACTACCACTAAGGAAATTGCAAAGGTTTTCTCTCAATATTATCATACATTATATTCAGCAGAACCAGTGGAGGAGGCAGACATAGATGCATTTCTTGCGTCCCTACCTCTTCCTCGATTAACTGAGGGGCAATTGATCTCCCTTCAAAAACCTATTGACCCCGGGGAAGTAATAGATGCTATAAAAACTCTCCCAGACCAAAAAGCTCTGGGACCGGACGGTCTAACCGCATTATTTTACAAAACTATTTCCACGGACCTGGCCCCGGTACTTCAGAGGGTATTTGAAGAGATGGTCACTGATCAGAAAATGCCTAGCACCATGCGTGTGGCTACTATTGTTGTTCTCCCAAAAGCTGGTAGAGACCCCACTGTGCCTTCTTCATACCGACCTATTTCATTGTTAAATCTAGACATTAAATTATACGCTAAGATACTGGCGAATAGACTAAAACCTATCATGCCCCTGCTGGTATCTACCGACCAAGTGGGATTTGTGGCCGGACGCAGGTCCACGGTCAATATCCACAAGGTTTTAGCAGCCAAAGAATCTTGCCATTTGAACCAGCAACCTGATCCTGTGCTAGTCACGTGTGATGCCGAAAAGGCTTTTGATAGGGTGGCTTGGCCCTTTTTACGGAAGATCCTGGTTAAGTTTGGCTTTTCGGGCAGGATATTTGATTATATTACTGTTTTATATTCCAACCCTACTGCACAAATCTTAGTGAATGGTGCTTTGTCTGAGGAATTTTATCTGACCCGAGGTACCAGACAGGGCTGCCCCCTCTCGCCGCTTCTGTTCATACTGACTGTAGAACCATTGGTGTGCAAATTGAATATAACAAGTGGCATACAGGGTATAGCTGTGGGTTCTAAAAAATATCTTACCCTTTTGTTTGCAGATGACATTTTACTGCTTTTGTCCCAGGCACGAACTTCTCTCCCTGCTGTGATACAGATCTTTACGTGTTATCAGAATTTGTCCGGGTTCAAATTGAATCTAGATAAGACTGAAGCGCTGGACATCAGTGGCTCTTTAAGAGAGGCATGGCCCAACTTTCCGGTGAAATGGGCTGATAATACTATTAAGTATCTGGGGATCATCATACACTCCAACCCAAAACGTTGGTACGCCTTAAATATCCTTCCCACAATCCACAAAGCCATAGGGAAAATGGAGGGCTGGCAATCTCTCCCACTCTCAATGCAGGGGCGTATAGCGCTAATAAAAATGGTAATAGCCCCACAAATCCTTTATAAACTTTTAATGTTACCGATTATGTTTCTCACTAAGGATCTCTGTACCTTGCAGAAGATAATGAGGCACTTTCTGTGGAAGGGGAAAAAAGCCCGTCTCCCATTTCAAACCTTAATGGCCCCGAAATGCCAGGGGGGTTATGGAGTTCCAGACTTTAGGGCCTACTCTTGGGCGGCAAATTTGAGGTTTTTGGGAGACTGGATCTTTGGATCAGCTGAATACACTGACCCCCAGTTGATTCACGAGATGTGTGCCCCGTGGGATCCTAATTATGTTTTACACACCACCCCAAGTGCTTTTCAGGCCATAGCAGTGAAATATCAATTGGTGCATACTGTTCGTAAGGTTTGGGGCATAACACGTAAATTATTGCACTTGACAGTAAATGTATCCTTACAGTACCCCCTATGCATCTCAGCTTTACCTCTCCACAGGCAGCTGCCAATGTCACACTCCTTTAAGACTGCTCCGAACTGGCCTCTTAAAGATCTGTTAGATCAGTCTACTGGCACTATATATACGTTTGTCCAATGTCAGGAGAGATTGGGGCTCCGTGATGTCCACTTTTTATTGTATGCCCAATTATGGGCTAAGATAAGGGCTTTATTGCGAACTGCTGAGGGAGCTATTGACAATGTCTGTTATGCTGACTTATTAACTTGCTTCCAAGAAAAAAAAGGTACGCTATCATGTTTGTATGCCTTTTATTGTGCTAAGAGTTCCTATGCTATTTATGATGCTTTAAGTTTGAAATGGTCTAAAGATTGTGGTGAAGAGCTGATTGTCTCCATGCTTAAAAACTCTTATGCTGCCATCTCCCAAGTGACTGGAAACACCGCACTTCGTGAACTGCAACAAAGAGTCTTTCATCGAATAATTTATTCCCCGGCTCGAGCCCACAGGATGGGAGTGGCTGCTGCACCGGACTGCCCTAAGTGTTTTCAATCTCCTGCTTCATTTATCCACTGTTTATGGGATTGAACACGAATTCAAGACTTCTGGGAGGAAATTCGATCTTACCTTTCCAAACTCTTTCATATGACGGTCACCTGGTCCAGCTCACTTTGCCTTCTGAATAATGATACTGGTAACTGTAGTACTAATGTTGATAATGTTCTTTTTGTATTCAAAGCATGTCTTATAGCTAAAAAATGTATTTTGCTGAGATGGCTGGATCAGGAAACGCCCACTGGCACAATGTGGATTACTCAAATGACGGAACTTTATCAACTGGAGTATGGGTCTAAATATAAGTACTTTTCATATAAGAAAAAGTGTCTCTTTCGAGAGATTTGGGGCACGTATTATTCTTCTTTACCTCTACATATCCAACTGTTGGCTCCATTAGAGATAGACTCATCTTAATAAGAGGTTTTTACGATTTCTTGACTTAGGCACATCATTTTTGGTTGCAACTAGCAGAGAGCCAGGAGGGCAACGCTTCTCTCTTTTGCCTTTCCAGGAGTTTATTGCGCCACTCAGGGTGTACTTATTGCTTCTTGCTGAGAGACAAGGTACATCATAGCAATAAGATATGATTGCCACACCTTTTATCATGAAGATTGCTGTACGTAAAGGGGGGGAGGGGGTGGGGGCAAGGGAGGGGCTCAGGGGGTGAAAAGTTCAAAAGAAGGTTTGTACTTTGTACTTGGTTGGTCTGTTTTGCTGTTCTTATAATATGACTATGTATTGGTACATCCTTGAATAAAAGACATTAAAAAAAAAAAAAGCGGGGGAGTAGCTTGCTTGTTGCGGCAGTTGCTACCCCGAATCAATTAAGCCTGTTACTTCACTTGGAATACACATAAAATGACAGCAGAAGAAGACCAAACGGCCCATCCAGTCTGCCCAGCAAGCTTGGAATACATATCCAGCGCAGCTCACTGCTTCAACGGCAGGGGAGAATGAAGAAAAGAGGATTTATATTCAGACAACAACCAACAAGGACTGAATTGCACAGGCTGGGTAAACAAAAAAGCGTGAGAGTAGTTTGCTTATTGCAGCGGTTACTACCCCTAACCAATTAAGCTTGATACTTCACTTAGATGCAGCTCCAGCACTGCTCTCTACATCAGTGGCAGGGGTGGAAGGTAACTGGAACCAAAAAGTTGCTAATAAGGGACAAGAGTAACAGATAAGTATGAGAAAAAATAAGGGTGAAAGCTTGCTGGGCAGACTGGATGGGTGTTTGGTCTTCTTCTGCCGTCATTTCTATGTTTCTATGTCTTTTCTGTTTCAGTTCTCTCTCCTTTCCTTTTCTATCTCTTTCCTTCAGTACCACATACTTTAATACTTTCTTTTCCTCTCCCCATCTCCTGCTTTTTTCCTTGTTTCTTCTCTTCCTATTCATCCTACCTGATCAGTTTTCACCTTTCTTCCTCTATTTCTCCTGCACACTCTCCTCTATTCCTCATCCCTTTCTATATTATCACCCCAGATAACTTCACCCAACCCAGGCTCCTCTTTCTCCTGCCATCCCTAGTCTTTGCAAACTTTCTCTTCCTCCTCACCATTAACCCATGGGTAAAATGAAATAAAATAAATGAAAATAATGGGGTTTGGGGAAAAAAACAAATAGTATAGGAGTGTGTCAAATCAGGTGAATCATCAACAGGCACAAGGACCATAATGAAGTAGAAGAGGAATTTATTCTCTCAATGCAGTTATCAAGCAGACATCTCTTGCATATGAGTACAATATGAAATAGCTGTGATAGCACTTTTGGTCCCCCGACACGGCCGTGTTTCACACTGGCTACATCGGGAGGACAAATCTGAAAAAACATAAAAAGGAGATGATATAGAAACAACCACCCGCAAATTTTTTTTTATAAAAACAGGTATTGAAAAATAAGAAATGGAAAAGAATTGTATAAAATAAAAATATAAGGGGCAGATTTTTAAAACAGCGCGCGCGGGGTACATTTGTGCGCGCTACCCGGCGCGCACAAATGTACACCCGATTTTATAACATGCACGTGCTGCAAAAATACCTTTGTAAACGTGATTCAGGATACACATACAAAGTTTCCAGGGAGTCGTGCAGGCAATTAAAGAAACAAAGTTGCAAAATATCCGCAAAAGCAGTGTGTAGTACTTAGCTAAAAAAAAAAAAAAAGGAGAGAAATGATCTACAACAAGAAAAACGAACCACAGTAAGAAAATATAATGTTAAATGATAAATACAAAGTAACTAAGGAAATGAGGACTGAGAAACTAAACCATGTTAATGTCGAGCGGAGTAGCAAAAAATCTTTCATAAAAATGTTCATATATATATAAGGTAACAAAATTAAAAGTGATAAGGCGAAAAGGCTGCAAATAAGCAAAATCATGCGAATATAGGGGGACGATTAGTGCAAAACATACCTTTGACAAAAGACACCATCCAGCGTGACAGTCTGCCGACTGTGCCCGCTGTAATCTGCAGATTTGAAAAAGTGAAAATGCATCAAACTGAGGGGGCGGAATGAACGTGATGACAAGGGCATACCTCCGCAGTGAACAAATGCAAAAGGAACCTCCACATAAACAAACCCTTGTCGATAAGTAACAGACAACAAAAAGCAAAAATAGTAAATAATGACCATAAAAAGAAGGACAAGGCAGTAAGAAAAGCCGAGCTTTCAAGCAGGTGAGCAAATAAAAATGCGAAGAAAAGAATGATGAATAAACTATTGATATGGAGAGAATAAATTACAAAAATATTTAGAAAAATAATTAATTTTAAAAAAAAAGAGACAAAAAATAATTATTGAAGATGAGAAAATTAAAAGTAATAACACTGAAAAAAAGGAACAGCAGTATGCTTGTGTACATAGTACCATAAATGTGGTTACATCAAAACATAATTGAACATGTAATAGCCATAAAATATTTCTGAAAAAAACATCTCAGGAGAACACAGAGTCGTCATGCACTAGAGATGAGGAAACACCGAAAAAGATGCTTGTTTACATGATATGAAAAAGAAAACATGACTCTGGTTAAATCAAAGCATAATTATATATGAAATAGCCGAAACAGCCTCTCAAAAAAACATACACAGGAAATAACAAAAAAGTTTTGATAAACAATATTTGATTTGTATTACATGATAAAATGAAACATGGTTTCTTCCGAGCATATTTGTGTGTAATGACCATAAACCATCTTAGAAAAATACAACACAAAGCATTGCGCAGAGAAAAGAAACAGAATTGTCAGTAGAATGCAGACCATTCAATTTCTCTGTTGAGGCCAGCAGGGTGAAGTGAGCCTAATTCAAAGATCCAGCGCTGTTCACAGCGCACCAGTCTGTTGGAAAAATCACCCCCACCTGGGCAGGTGTGGGGAAGGTTTCAATCACAAAAAATTGTAAGTCAGAGATAAGATGTGAGGCAGAAATCCAGTGTTCAACCAGTGGTGCCTCTCTTTTAGAGAGACGAATGCAGGAACAATGTTCTATAATTCTTGTTCTAATTTTCCTGGTAGTTTTACCTATGTAGATCTTTGGGCAAGGACAAATGATGACATAGACAACATCACTGGAATGACAATTGGAAGTATGTCAGAGAGGATATTATTTGGGCTTAAAAGGGTGAGAAAACATTGTAAGGGAAGTGGAAAAGGGGGAAAATTGTGCAGGAGATGCTCAGAGTGTGTCCAGATGGTGAATTGACAGAGCAGGGTTTAGGGCAGGGCTTCCCAAACCTGTCCTGGGGACCCCACAGCCAGTTGGGTTTTCAGGATATCCACAATGAATATACATGAGATAAATTTGCATATCATGCAGACTCAGTATATGTAAATTGATCTCATGCATATTCATTGTGGATATATCCTGAAAACTCGACTGGCTGTGGGGTCCCCAGGACAGGTTTGGGAAGCCCTGTTTTAGGGTCTAAATCAGAGCGAATTAGCATGTCCCACAAATTTCTTCCTCTCTGAAATGCGAACCTTGGAGTTTCCCCAAAAATGGATTGGGGTGATAATACGGACCAATAGTGTAATGCCGGCACAAACTTTCCCAATGCGACTAGAATAAGGAAGTATACAGGTAAGTCTGTCCATGGAGTCTGGGGTATTTCATAGAAAAAGGAGATCCCTATTAACATGAGTGGTGCGTTTACATACTCTTTTTATGACACGAGATGGGTATCCAAAATACATTGCTTCATAACAGGGATACAATGGTCTGATGGTCTTTTATTGAAAAAGGTCTCAATCAGGCAGAGGGCATGATGTTGGGGGATATTTGTATTAGAGATGTGAATCGGAACCAGAATCTGATTGGTTCCGGTTCCGATTCAAATCTTAAAATTTTTATCGTCTGGCCCGATAGGGTTTTTGTTTATCGGCTGCGCTCGATCCGATAAACAAAAAACCTACCCCGACCCTTAAAAATCGACCCCTTAGCTTCCCCCACCCTCCCGACCCCCCAAAAAATGTTTTAAAATTACCTGGTGGTCCAGTGGGGGCGCGGGGAGCGATCTCCCGCTCTCAGGCCATCGACTGCGCTAATAAAAATGGCGCCGATGGCCCTTTGCCCTTACCATGTGACAGGGTATCCGTGCCATTGGCCAGCCCCTGTCACATGGTAGGAGCACTGGATGGCCGGCGCCATCTTTAAAAATGGCGCGGGCCATGGCCAGCCATCCAGTGCTCCTACCATGTGACAGGGGCAGGCCAATGGCACGGATACCCTGACACATGGTAAGGGCAAAGGGCCATCGGCGCCATTTTTATTATTTATTTATTTATTTAGGGTTTTTATATACCGACCTTCTCGATATACATATCAAATCAATTATTAGTGGCAGTCGATGGCCTGAGAGTGGGAGATTGCTCCCCGCGCTCCCACTGGACCACCAGGTAATTTTAAAATGTTTTGGGGGGGTCAGGAGGGTGGGGGAAGCTAAGGGGTCAATTTTTAAAGGGTTGGTGGGGGGTTTTTTTTATCGGGCCATCGGCACCATTTTTATTAGTGGCATCAAAATTGCGCCGATGGCCCAAGAGCGGGAGATCGGTCCCGGGGCTTCCACTGGACCATCAGGTACTCGTAAAAAGTTTTGGGGGGGTTCGGGAGGGTGGGGGAAGGTAAGGGTTTAGTTTTAAAGGGTCGGGTGGGTTTAGGGGTTGTTTTGGTGTGCCAGTTTTCCCACCCTCCCCCCAAATCCACGATTTACGATTTTTCACGATAAATCGGGGGAATTTCTATTGTATCGCGCACTCTAATGATTTTTGACGATTTAAAAAAATATCGGACGATTTTTTAAATCGTCAAAAAATGATTCATATCCCTAATTTGTATAAAGCGACTCAATGTCTAGAGTAACCAAAAAGAAATCACAAGGTGGAAGATGTAGGTTCTGGAGAACAGTAATGAAATGAGCAGAATCATGGAGATATGAAGGAATTTCAAGAACAAAAGGTTGTAGAAATTTATCAATACATTTGGAGAGTGGTTCCAGAAGAGAGCCTATCCCCGATACTATCAGATGGCCCAGTGGATTATGTAAGGATTTGTGAATTTTGGGAAGGATATAAAACACTGGCGTGATTAGAAATTTTTCCATTAAGAAATCTGCTTCACGAGCAGTCAGGTAACAATGGTGTAAACTCTCCTCAATGATAGAGGAAAATGTATCTCTCAAAATAGGTGTGGGATCTGTTGTGTCCGTCACTGTCTGACATCTCTGCTCCGCCCACCTTACCTTGTTGGCGACTCCCTTTGGAGTTGATGGAAGGCTAGCTGCTGTTGCGTCTCCAGGGCGTCCTCCTCCGGCATTCCCGGACTGGCTCAATACTGCAAGCCGCCATGTTGACCAGATGCCTAAGGGCATGCGCTTGCGGCCCGACTGATGTACCAGCGTTGGCGCGAACCTCAGGGGTGTCCCCCTGAGATGACGTCACCAGCTCTAGATATTTAAGGTCTCAGTTTTCGCTAACAAGACAAGTTAGCAAGGGATTGGTTACCTAGCTTCCTCCTGGTCGCTGCGGATGGGATTCGTTCTCTGCAACCCTAGCTACTCTGCCTCCTCGGACTTCACTAGAAGTACCCACTTCTCGGGGGCCTCGCTTTCTCTTTTTCTTTGCAGGTCACAATCCGGAACTGGTACTCGCTCCTCGAGGGCCTACGTCCCGGACTTGCTCCTGAATACCACTTCTGCTAAGAAGTCATCGCTGCTTACAACATTGTGAGTTTTCATCTATCTCTCAGAGCTTTCCCTGGGTCCAGGTACTCGCTCCTCTAGGGCCTAATGTATACCATCTCCTGGGCTGGCTTAAGAGACTATTGTGTGAGTGTTATCATCAAGGACTAGTTCCATAACTCTGCATATACTACCTACTCACTATTTTAGTTTCTCTACAGCTCAGCCACCCTGGGATTGCTGTTCCAATACCTGAGGGACTACAGCCCAGCCAGGTGCTTCCAGCTCACTACTGCCACCTCTGGTGGTTTACCATATTGTCTAATAAAAGAACTAGTGTGTGTCTGTCTCCTACACTAAGCCTGACCAGTGGTCCCTCTCGGGATTTCACCCGTGGGCGTGGTCACCTGCTACTGGCCCAAGGATCCACCCACAACTATTCTAAATAACTACAGATTGCTAATACCAGCTTTAACAACAGAGTTTTCTGACAGGATCTTGAGAAAGAGATAAGTAGAATTCAATGTTGGACAGCTGTCTGCGCACTTCAGCTATGTAGAAAGAGGAGTCCAATACCACTATTCCCCCACCTTTATCAGTTGGTTTAACAGTAATGTTGGGTTCTTGCTGCAATGATTTCAGAGCCAGGGTGTACGGTCTTGATAAATTGAGAAAATGACAGCATAGTGAAGAAGGTGATAGTGTTAAATCATGTAAAATCAGATGTTCAAAAGCATGGATCAGAGGGTCAACAGGTCCAGGGGGAATCCATCGTGATTTGCGAAACAAAATAGAACAATCTTGTATACTAGGAGAAACTGCAAAAAACAATTTGAGTTTCAACAAGCGAAAAAAGTGAAACAGATACTTGTAAATAGAGAACATATCAAAATTAACTGATGGAATAAAAGAAAGGCCTAAGAACAGAATATTCATCAGGAATTAAAGTATGAGAAGACAAGTTAATTACAAGCAAGCCTTTTATATGGTTCATTGCCACGGATCAATGGGTTGTTGTTGCTGTCAGTGAGTCGCTCTGTTGCGTGGTGGGCTGAGGAAACATTGGCAGCCCCGAGAAGGGGCTGTTTGTGCTGGTCGGTGTGAGCCACACAAGTCCAAAAAAGAAGAAGATGAAGAGGGCAAAAGGGATGAGGATGAAGGGTCCACTGGTAGTGCCGGATTCAAACGATCGGTGAGGCACAGCTCATCACCTGAAGAGTCGTCGGATGATGAGGAAATGAAGGAGACTTTCTTGTGTATAAATGTGCAGGCTTCATCCATGGATATATATATCCCTTTGAATAGTCCAGCTTGTCCCTTTGAAATTTCTTGTATTTCAATTACTTTATATCCAATCAAAATTTATCTAATATTCTGCTGAAAATCAGTTAATTGTGCGGTATAGGAATCAATAGGAGTTTGAGATTTTATTCAACAAGAGTTGTTGCATGGAGTTCTCGAGTAGCTCATTTCTGCAGGCAATGATTTCAGACCATGAAGGATTAAAGTTGGAAGGACCAGACTCTGAAAATAGCTTATAAGTCATTGAGGCATTGAAGTCTTGATCTGTATAGCTAACGGTATCGTTGTTCGAAGCGAGGGTTGTCATTCAAATACTCCAAGAAATAGGTAAACAACCACCAAGCGAGTGGAGAACAAGACACACCAATGAGAAAATCCAAACAATGTAGGAGTGCGTCAAATCAGGTGAATCATCAACAGGCACAAGGAGCGCAATGAAGTAGAAGAGGAATTCATTCTCTCAGTGCAGTTATCAGGCAGACATCTCTTGCATATGATTACAATATTAAATAGTTGTGATAGTACGTTTGGTCCCCTGACACTGCTGTGTTTCACACTGGATTCATTGGGAGGGACAGAGCAGATCAATGTCGATCTTTACCAATTTGGTCAGCAGACAAATCTGAACAAAAATAAAAAGGAGATGATATAGAGACAACCACCCGCAAAACAAATTTACAAAAACAAGTAGTGAAAAATAAGAAATGGAAAAGAATTGTGTAAAATAAAAATATAAATGTATAAAAAAGAAATTATTATTTAGGATAAAAAATAAAGGGTATAAATGAAAAGAACAAAGGCAAAGGCAATGACACTTACACACCAACGGGCTTCACCAGAGAGAGAGAGAGAGACAGTTTGGTGTGTAAAAATACAGCGAAGGGATAAACAGAGTGATGGCTTGAGAAACTATATTGAAAATAAGGAAAAGGCTAGATGGTGCTTAGGGTGATGCAGAGCAATATAACAGATCTGTGCCGCTAAGAAGGGAAGTGTGAAAACAAAAATGCAAAAATACCTTTGTAAATGCAATCCAGGATACAAAGTTTCCAGGGAACCGTGTAGGCAATTAAAGAAACCAAGTTGCAAATATCTGGAAAAGCAGTGGGGCGGATTTTAAAAGGGTTACGCGCGTAACCCTTAAAAATCCCCCCTCGCATGCTGAGCCTATTTTGCATAGGCTCGGCGGTGCGCGCAAGCCCCGGGACGCACGTAAGTGGGAGGGGCAGTACAAATAAATCCCGTGCTAACCATAAGGAAATGGACCATGGTAAGAGGAATGCTAGCCAGAAATAGGGATGTATTTTTCCCTTTTCCTGGCAAAACCTTGCTGGTATATCATGAGATAACGACAAATCTGGGTGAAGTGGTTCGTCAACGGCCCTATAAGTTACCCAGAGTTAAGCAGGAAGAGGTAAGGAGGCAAGTAGCAGAGATGTTAAGGTTGGGGGTCATTGAGGAATCCCAGAGCTAATGGGCCAGCTCGGTGCTATTAGTGCCAAAACCCGACAGCAGTCTACGGTTCTGCATAGACTTTTGTGGCATCAATTCAGTATCCCATTTTGATGCTTACCCAATGCCACGCATAGATGAACTCTTATAGAGGCTGGGGAAGGCCCAATATATCACCACCTTAGATACAACCAAAGGCTACTGGCAAATACCCCTAGGCCACACATCAAAAGAGAAAACGGTTTTTGCTACCCCAATGGGCCTATACCAATTTAAAGTTATGCCATTTGGACTACATGGGGTGGCTGCGTGCTTCCAACGCTTGGTGGATTAAGTGTTACGCACCCATCAAGAATACGCAGCAGCGTATATTGATGACATTGTCATTTTCTCGGAAGATTAGGAGTCCCATTTGGATAAAGTTGCTCACCTCTTTGAGGGTGGTGAGTTTGACAGCCAATCCCAAGAAAGGTGTCATCTCGCAACACAAAGTACAATATTTAGGACATGTAGTGGGAAGAGGGGTGATCAAACCCATCACTGAAAAGGTAGAGGCCTTACTTAATTACGCATTACCAACCACGAAGAAAGGGTTGCAGGCTTTTCTTGGCTTGTTAGGTTACTACAAGAGGTTTGTTCCCCATTTTGCTGACCATGTAGCCCCTCTGATAGAATTACTAAGGAAAGGGTATCCTAATCAGTTAAGCTGGAATACAAATACAAGAGCTGCATTTACCAAGATGCGACAGTGCCTATGGCAAGAGCCTGTTTTGAAAGGAGTAGACTTCCAAAAAGGGTTTATTCTCCAGATGCCTCAGGATTAGGGTTGAGAGCAGTCCTGTCCCAAGTACATGAAGGAGAGGAACACCCTGGGGTAGATTTTATAAATCTACGCGCGCGCGTACTTTTCTTCGCACACCAGGCACGAACAAAAGTACACCGGATTTTATAAGATACGCGCGTAGCCGTGCGTATCTTATAAAATCCGGGGTCGGCGTGCGCAAGGGGGTGCACATTTGTGCAACTTGCGCGTGCCGAGCCCAGCGCATGCTGCCCGTTCCCTCCACCCCCCCCCCCCCCCGCACCTTCCCCTCCCTTCCCCTACCTAACCCACCCCCCCCAGCCCTATCTAAACATTCCCCCTACCTTTGTTGGGGAAAGTTACGCCTGCCAGAGGCAGGCGTAACTCTGTGCGCACCAGTGGGCTGCTGGTGTGCACATCACCCAACCCGGGGGCTGGTCCGGAGGCCTCGACCACACCCTCAGGCGGTGCCACGCCCTGACACGCCCCAGAACGCCCCGAAATTCGCGCCACCCACCTGACACGCCCCCGACACGCCCCCTTGCAAAGCCCCGGGACTTACACGCATCCCGGGGCTTGTGCGCACCGCCGAACCTATGCAAAATAGGCTCGGCACGTGCAGGGGTGTTTTAAAAGGGTTACGCGCGTACCTTATGCGCGTAACCCTTTTAAAATCCGACCCCCTGTGAGGTACCTCAGTCGTAGACTGTTAAAGCACAAATTGGGATATGCAGCCATAGAAAAAGAGTGCCTGGCCATTAAATGGGTAATAGAAAACTTGAAATACTACCTCTGGGGAAGTATTAGTATTAGTTACGGATCATGCCCCCTTAATGTGGTTGAACTTAATGAAAGACACAAATGCCCAAGTAACACGTTGGTACCTTGCCCTCCAGGAGTATGATTTCCAAGTTCTGCATAGAGCAGGTAAGGATCACATTAATGCAGATTTCTTATCTAGGAAACCCAGGCTAGAGGATGAGGAACTGACTAGGGTTGACAAAAAAAGAGGGGGGGTATGTGAAGGAATAAGCCTTCAATACCAGCACAGCAGTCCACCAGAGGGAAGGAGAAGCTGTTAACCCTGGGTAGTAACAGGTGACACTAGTTTCGGTAATAACCCAAAGGAATCCCAAGGAAGAGGCAAAAGGGATGTCTCTGCGGGGAGGGAGCCAGCCGAGTGGATAGGCTCTCCTCAACCAAGTGGGACACCTTGGAACGTCCAATGGCAAGAAAGGGGCTGGTCTCCCGGGAAGGAATCAGGACAAGAGCCAGAAAGGCCCACCCAGGGAGAGGAGGAGCTACTAGGGGCCTCGGGAGGTGAAGAGGAGGAGATGGAGTTCATTCGGGCAGGAGCGAGCCAGGAGGAGGAAGGAACAAACCACCCCTCCGAAGAGGAAGCTAGTGACGACGCCATGGAAACTTAGTGAGCCAAGGGATTTATAAACTGGAGAAGAAAAAAACTGCATGCAGGTACAGCACACTTTAAACAAGGAAAGATATTAGAGGGAGGTTGTGGCAGGGCTGACTCCAGCCAAAGCATTACCACAGGTGGGAGGTGTTTAAACCTGCTCAGCTTATTTTTTTTGCGTTTGTTGCTTTACAAACCTGTGTGCTGAGCAGTACTATAATCCAAAAGGAGAAAAACTGTTTCATCCCCTAGAAGAAGGACTGTGATTAACCACAAGGGCTTTTTTGTGTTTGTTGCTTTGCAAATGTGTGTGCTGAGTAGTACTATAATCCAAGAGAAGAAAAGAGCGGTTTCATACCTTGGGGAGGAAGGCCTACCAGGAGGTAGGCCTGCAAGAAGAATTTACTCTATTTCCTGCTCTGAGGAAGATGATTGGACACTTCCTGTCTTTTCTGGGTTGTTTGTGACTAGAGTGTTTTGTTTTTTTATTTTAGCCTCGCACGGAGGCGCATGGACTTGTATATACGTTTCCTGTCAAGTTTTGGCAAAGAAAGTCCTGGAGTCCTGCAGCGTAGAACAAGAGACAAAAGTCCCAGATACGTTTCAGCGGACTGGAGGTGTCAGAAGACAGTGGACATTCACAGTTGCCCAATTTGAAAGTGTTATGAAGCAACGTTTTTTGAATAGAGCGTACTTATCTCTTGTCATAAAAAGAGCATATAAATGCGTCCTTCATGTTAATAGGGATCTCCTTTTTTTACCAAATACCCCATACTCCACGGAGAGACTTGGCTGTATGCTTCCTTATTCTAGTCACATTGGGGAAGTTTGTGTCGGCATTAATCGCCATTGGTCCGTATTATCATCCCATTCCATTTTTGGCGAAACTCCGAGGTTCGCATTTCAGAGAGGATGGAATTTGCGTGACATGCTTGTTCACTCTGACATAGGCCCTAAACCCTGCTCTGTCACTTCACCATCTGGACACACTCCGTGCGGCTCCTGCACAATTTGCCCCCTTTCCGCTACGCTCGCAGTGTTTTCTCACCCTTTTAAGCCCAAACAATATCCCCTCCTACACGCTTCCAATTGTCATTCCAGTGGTGTTGTCTATGTCATCATTTGTCCTTGCCCAAAGATCTACGTAGGCAAAACTACCAGGAAAATTAGAACAAGAATTATAGAACATTGTTCCTGCATTCGTCTCTCTAAAAGAGAGGCACCCCTGGTTGAACACTGGATTTCTGCCTCACATCTTATCTCTGACTTACAATTTTTTGTGATTGAAACCTTCCCCATACCTGCCCGGGGGGATGATTTTTCCAACAGACTGGTGCGCTGTGAACAGCACTGGATCTTTGAATTAGGCTCACTTCACCCTGCTGGCCTCAATAGAGAAATTGAATGGTCTGCAATCTACTGACTATTCAGTTTCTTTTCTCTGTGCATTGCTTTGTGTTGTATTTTTCTAAGATGGTTTATGGTCATTACACACAATTATGCTCAGAAGAAACCATGTTTCATTTTATCATGTAATACAAATCAAATTTTGTTTATCAAAACTTTTATGTTATTTCCTGTGTATGTTTTTTTGAGAGGCTGTTATGGCTATTTGATATATAATTGTGCTTTGATTTAACCACAGTCATGTTTTCTTTTTTATATCATGTAAACAAACACCTTTCTCGGTGTTTCCTCATCTCTAGTGCATGTCTCTGTGTCATCCAGAGATGGTTTTTTCAGAAATGTTTTATGGCTATTACATGTTCAATTATTTTTGATGTAACCACATTTATGGTACTATGTACACAAGCATACTGCTGTTCCTTTTTTTCAATTTTATTGCTTTTACTTTTCTCATCTTCAATAATTGTTTTTTATCTCTAATTCTAACAAACTTAGACTACTGCAACACATTATACTTAGGATTGCCATTATCATCAATATATCCATTACAACTTGTCCAAAATGCTACTGCAAGAACAATATACAACTTATCTCGCAAAGAACATATAACACCTACCTTACAACATTTACACTGGCTTCCTATAACTCACCGTATCAGATATAAAATCTTGTCCACCATCCACAATTTGCTCTACAATGTTGACTCGGTATGGCTTTGCTCCATGTTACGCATATACAAACCCCCAAGACAGCTATGATCCATGAACAAATGTTTGCTAGAAGTACCAACAGTCAAAACAGTCAGCTTGGCTCTAATCCGCAAAAGAACCTTTTCAGTTGCCGGTCCAATCCTATGGAACTCTCTCCCTGAAAACCTTCGACTTACATCAAACCGTAAAGAATTCAAGAAAATGCTAAAGACACATCTATAATGATGCGTACAATATAACTTAATTACAATAATACGATATACTGCTAGATCTTTATTATGTTTAAATTAGTTGTGTTTGACTATTTTAACTTACGTATGTAAACTTGTGCTTGACTATTTTAACTTATGTATGTATATTTGTAAACCGCCTAGACGGACATGTAAATGTCTCATTGTTTGCGGTATATAAAAATTTTTAAATAAATAAATAAAATCTCTTTTTTTTTATTAATTATTTTTCTAAATATTTTTGTAATGTATTCTCTCCATTCAATAGTTTATTCATCGTTCTTTTCTTCACATTTTTATTTGCTCTCTTGCTTGAAAGTTCAGCTTTTCTTACTGCCTTGTACTTCTTTTTACGGTCCTTATTTACAATTTTTTGCTTTTTTCTTGTCTGTTACTTCTCGACAAAGGTTTGTTTACGTGTAAGCTCCTTTTGCATTTGTTCATTGTGGCAGTATGTCTTCATCATCACATTCATTCTGCCCCCTCAGTTTGGCACATTTTCACTTCTTCAAATCTGCATTTTGCAGCAAGTACACTCGGCAGACTGTCACGCTGGATGGCGTCTTTTGTCAAAGATATGCTTTGCACTAATCAAATGTTCCCAATTATGTAGAGCAAAGCATTTTTTTATCGTTATCATTTTTCATTATTGGATCTTTGTGTCTGCTATTTTGAAATATTTTATTGGTATCTAGAAATTTTTTATATGAGTTTTTAATTATTGCATATTCCATTCATCAGCCGTTTTGAAATAATCCGTTCTTTTTATTATGGTTTTACTACTATTGATTTTATATTTCTTGATTTGTTTTATGAGGACTAGTGATGTTTCTCTTTTTCCTTTGTTACACTGCATACAGTCTCTCTGGCTTGCTGCAGTTTCCAGTTCAGTTTTTGTCTGCATGTTACTAGTCATGCTTTATGGGCTTTTTTTCTTTGTTAGGTGAGGGGCTGCACATGTGACTTGAGGTGAGGTATTCTGTTGGTGTGTAGTTTCTATGTAGGGTTCTATAGCAGCCTGGCTTGGTCCGTTTTCCTAATAGGAGGACTTTTGGAGTTTGAAAGCCTGGTGTAATATTTTCAGTGTTGCCTTTTCTTAGGTAAGGTGGTTACTGTTTGAGTGCTGGAAATTGGTGCTGTTTTGATATGGAATGTTTACTATTTATGCAATTTCTTTTCAGATAGAGTACTTATCTTTCCCTTGTGTCATTCTTAACAATAAAAGTAATACTGGGCCTTTATTTTTTATTTCCACCGTGAATTGTAATGAGCAGTGTGTCACTCATGTGAGCATGGTCTCTCAGGTGTGTCACGATGGGAAAAGGTTTGAGAACCACTGATTTAAAGTGTTTATTCTTTTTCAAAACTAAGATATTAAGGTAAGAGGGAGAATAGTGATAGCTAATTTTAAAAAGAAGTGAAATATGGAATTATTACTCAGTTTAACAGAGAAAAATGTGTGTAGGACAGTAGGAGAGAAATTGATTGGCACATTTAACAAAAACTGCTGGGGTAAATATATAATCCAAGATGGATTAAATTATTTGCTTGATATAAGATGCTGAAGCACATCTAAAGTTCTTTCATCAGACTGGGCATCAGCAACTGACTAAAGCTATGTATATTGATAGATTTCCACATTCAAAGCAGTATAATCACAGGTTTTTATTGAAATAATAATAGAAGCCTAAATTGAAACCCAAGCAGTTTGGAGTCTCATGTGCTTGAAAGAAGTCTCAGTTTAACTAAGGGACAACTACTGAAAGCTATTGCATAATCATACTTTACAAGTAATTAAACATTGGAGTTTATAAAATTCTAGTGCCATCAAGGGAAAGAAGTTGTTAATTGTTACTTAATAAATGAGTAAACAGAGTGATTCTGACAAAGATATCTTAAAGAAGCCTTAAGAAGACTTTTAGTCTGTAATCATTATTTACACCTATGGGTATTGATCTACAACTGAAAAAGCATCCAGCAATAATAACAACATTGCAAACACTAAGAAGGGAATAGTGAAAGAGTGAATGCCTGCATCATCACTTTTATTGTTCATGACACATTTTATAATCCATTTGTGACATTTTAGAATTAGGAAAATTCCAATTATTTTTTTCTAAATAAGAACATAAGAACATGCCATACTGGGTCAGACCAGAGGGTAGAACAGGACTAAATACCACAAAAACTGAAGTGTAAATTCAAGCAGCTGGAATAATTAAACATCTCCCTCTAGGAACTGGAGCATCTGACAGCTCTATGTACAGTATTTAAGTAGAGGTATCATCAACAGAAAAAAGGAGGTAATATTACCCTTATATAGGTCAGTAGTGAGACCCCACTTTGAGTACTTGGTACAGTTCTGGAGGCCGTACCTGTTACATATGCATATAATTGTATGGAATGTGCAAGATCCGTGCTAAATATTTTCTTGCTGCTTGGTTTGTTTTTTTTTTTATCTTTTCTGGATTTGCAGCCCCACCTAGATGGGTGCTAGTGTATATAACAAACGTTGGTTAATATCTGCTGGCTCCACTTAATATCTATACCCACTTTCTGGCGACAAGGGTAGGATCCTGTACCTGTGGGTGTGCACGGGCAGAAAGAATGTGCAGTTCTTGATTGTTGAGTTCAGCATGATCAGCCAGCATTCAGGGGCAGGGATCAAAGCAAAACATTCACCTGCAGCGGTGTGGCCACTGTTGGTCACATTCAGGAATTTGATATTAGACTGCACAATGCCTAGGACTCTTATGCAGTCATTCAGTTTGAAAGCTAATAAGATGAGATCCCTGTACAGAAACAGGCTGTTCTCTTGACTGTGTGTGTGGAGAAAAAAAACATATGAATGAAAAACCAAAAAGCCACTGGATAACTTGTACATACAGGGGCAGATTTTTAGAGGAGCGCAGGGTACATTTGTGCACGCTACCCGGCGCGCACAAACCTATACCCGATTTTATAACATGCGCGCGCTGCCGCGCGCATGTTATAAAATCCAGGGTCAGCGCATGCAAGGGGGTGCGCACTTGTGCACCTTGCGCGCGCCGAGCCCTAGGGGAGGCCTGATGGCTTTCCCCGTTCCCTCCGAGGCCGCTCCGAAATCGGAGCGGCCTCGGAGGGAACTTTCCTTTTGCTCCCCCCACCTTCTTCTATCTAACCCACCCCCCAGCCCTACCTAAATCCCCCCCCTACCATTGTTGTCTAAGTTACGCGTGCCGGCCAGCAGCTGGCCACCTTCCCCCGGAACAGCTGCTGTGCTGGAGGACTCAGGACTGCCCCCAGACCGCCGCCCCACCCCCTGCCCTGCCGTCTTCCCGCCCCCTTTTTCAAAGCCCCAGGACATACACGCGTCCCGGGGCTTGCGCGCGCCGCCGAACCTATGCAAAATAGGCTCGGCGCGCACAGGGGGTGTTTTAAAGGGTTACGCGCGTATATTACGCGTATATTACGCGCGTAACCCTTTGAAAATCTACCCCACAGTATAATATATAAAGGTACCCACAAACTGTCCAACCGCTTTCGCAATGTGTTTGCCAAAGTTTGGTTTATGAAGTCTTTTTTCCTTCTTTAAAATTTAATTCAAAATTTAATTCAAAATTTAATTTAGTCTTTGGAGTTCAATATATTTATGGGTACTTTTATATACTATACTGGGAAAAAACATATGCCTTCATGCATTTTCTGGTTTCACTAGCCTTGCCAAACACTAAGACTTATGCGGAGATTGCAGAGTTACTAAAGGATGGCCTATCTCACCTATTCCATTCATCATTGTGCAAAGGTTTCAGTTCCTCAAGTGGAATCAAAGTTATAATTAGAGCATTGTCATATATATGACTTAGCTGTTTTATGAGGAAACAGCTCACTCTTTCATACACAAGCTCTCACACTCACACATGCTCTCACTCACATATACACAAACTCCCTCTCTCTCAAGCACATACTCACATTCCCTTTTACCTGGGCCTCTCCATCTGAGGAGGAAAGGGAGTCCCAGAGCTTTCTCTCACTCAGGCTGCCGCACAGCCTCTTCTTGATTTCAGCAACCGGCAAGTTGGGGTGCACCAGTGACCCAAAAGGCCTTTTACTTCTTCGTGGCTCAAGACACTGGAGACCCCGTTTGCACAGGGCTAAGGATGCCCTTGTTCTGTCTTCTTAAGCACGTGGTCCAATGGCACACGCTTTGTCTTCCTTCTGCGTGGGGCCCACCTAGGTGATGTTTTTATCAGGGCCAGGTTCTGCAGCAGATTCCGGAGTTTTCAGGAGAGTTTCTGGGCACTGAAAAATGTACAAAAAAAAGTTCCCGGATGCCCCCTACAGCCAGCGCCTGGGAGCCTTGGCTCCCCCCTTCCCTCAGTTCAACACTGGTTGAACTCCAGGTGATCCAAATGTGGATACCTACTTACATTTCATTTGGTTTCTTAGATGAATCCAAGTTATTTCCTCTTATTTCTTTTGTAAGGTAATAATCTTTAAGGATATTTACAACATGTTTGGTGTTATTTTCCTTCATAATAAGAAATCTGGCCATACACTGAAGCAACAACAATAGGCTTATGGTACAGGAACCCGAGTTAGAGCTGGGAATCAAATTCCGAAATAATTGAGATCACTGATATTACTATAAGGGATAAGGTGTGGAATACTTCACATCGGAAGTCTTTTCCTATTGGAATCTAGGTGCCTCCTTATCTGATTCCAAAGATTAGAGTGTTCTTCTGTTTTGGTAAGAGAGCTGGAGACTGATAGGTTCACTGAAAGTAGTCTTATTCCACATGGCAGCCTGAGTTGTTCAGTTGCTGATAAGGGTAAGGCTACAGAGTTTATAATTTTTATTACACCCTAGATGAGACATGCTAATTGAAACCAATAAGGAACTAGGTTTCATGGGATCAGCTTTCATGGGTTTCACTCATACTTGATACATAAGGTGAGGACTGGGGTAAATAGGAAAATTTACAGGGTAGCCTAGTATCAATTTGGCAAGGAGTTTGGGGATATATAAAGGTGGTTACTAGAGTCCTCTGTTAAAAACCTTGAAACTTATCCTGCCTTGTTTCCTCCCCAGAGAGGACAAACAGCCTTTCAGTTTCAAAACATAACATTTATTAAGTAGCTTAGAGATCTATAAGAGCTGGCAGGATTTGTTTATTTCATGCATACAAAGTTAAGATAGCAGAAACTATAAGGAAAATCAAGATTGTGTTTTCCTTATGGGAGTAAATGAAGCGAGGTCTTACAGAATTTAACTGTTCACCTGGCAGTGCCAATCTACTCGTTTTAAATTTGCCTTAGTCTTTTATACACTGTTAAACATGGCTTGCATATGATTCTCCCTTCCTCTCTCTCAGGTAATTTTCCTTCATGCGCCTCGCAGACATCACATATTCTGCTTACTCAGTGCTTCTTTTGTTTCTTGTAACTTTCTTGGCACCTTTCTTATCAGGAATTTACTCATGATGTTCTCAGCCTCAGGTGTTCTGACTCTGGGCTGAATTTTTTCCCTTCAGGCTTTTTTATTCCAGTTACTAGTCGACATGGGGCAGTTTTCTTAAAGCAGTAATTAACCTAAATCCTCATTTCCCTCTTGATGATTGGGACATCATCACCATTAGGGCCATGCGACTGTCTTAGGTTGTCAGAGGGCGTACTCTGATCTTACCCATCATTGTCAACATGACTAATGTTGAGGAGGTCCCTTTCCCAGGAAGCTGCTGTATCGAGGGAAGCATAGAGGTTCTGTGTCAGACTTGACCTTTGAATGTTGATCGTTTTCAAGGTGATAGGAGACGTTATTTGGGCGCATAAACAATAAACAGGTAGGCAAACACATACACACTACTATCACAACCATATGAAGGACCAGAGCAAACCACAAGAAACCCCTGCGATTGCCCCTAGGGATGTGAGCCAGTTCACCAGTTATTCCCATCAGGTAGATCAGTGGTTGGTCATACTTGGGGACAGACACCGTGCCTTGGCGCATTTGACTGAATCCATCACTAATTCAGAATTATCATCTACAAAAACAAAAATTGTCCTTTTACAATAACACATACTCCGCCTTAGGATAATAACAGATAATCATTCGGTTCTGCATATGGCTGTGATAATTCATTAATAATTTAGGTAAAAGCATACTCGTAAGCCATAACTTCTAAAACAGCTTATAAACACTGTATTTTTGTACCATAAATTGAAAAAGGAATCCCTGTAACTAATGGAATGACACCTGTAATGGCTAACCCTACTGTTATTACGTGTGTTTTAGTGGATCCTTGGGTGCTGTGGAGATGACCACACCCACAGGGAGGAACCCCGTGAGGAGCCACAGCACTGGGCTAGACTCTATACACAAAACACTGGAATTTAACTCTTTTATTATACAGCTTGAAGATAGCCACCAGGTGGCAGTGGTGAGTTGTAGTCTCAGGGACCTCGGCAGAGGGAGCCCTTCTCTCCTAGGTGACATCAGGATGTTCCGCAGCAAGGAGTTACTGTGGATGAGACAGATGAGATATTAGAGTACTCACTCAGTGTTAGCTGTTATGGATGCGATTCCACCAGATAGTTGTCGTAGGTACAGGCACTGAGACAGGGAGAGCAGGCCCTCGAGAAGTGAGTACCTGTTCCCTGGATGGCACCTGAAAATAGAACAGAGGGCCCCCGAGGAGCGAGTACCCAAGTTAGTAGCAAGCTCTGAAGGGCAGAAGGAAAGCTTCCTGCAGGCAGCAGGGAATTGGCAGAGTAGCGCAGACAGGGACAGTTCATGTCCATAAGAGTCTACTCAAACCTTTGCAACTCAATGAGCTAGCAATCCTGAGAAGTAGTTATACCCAGATTGGCGTGATATCAGATGAGGGAACGAGTCAGTGAATTACAGGCCTTAGTCCATTATTCTCCATATCTACAGTTTTATCACCAAAAGGTGGTTCTCAGGACTCACCCGTCCTTCCTGCCAAAAGTGGTTTCTCAATTCCATCTCAATCAAACCATAGAACTACCCATCTTTTTCCCTAAACCTCACGCAAATGATAGGGAAAAATTACTGCATACACTAGACTACAAAAGAGCTTTAGCACACAACAAAGAAAAAACAAACTTGGACTCCTGTGTTTCTCAACTCTTTGTCTCTTTCAACCTGAAGGCACCTGGACTACCAGTGGCTAAACGCACCATCTCCAGCTGGATAGCACAGTGCATCAAATTCTACTACGACAAACAGAATTTACAGCTATATTCTGTTCTGAAAGCTCACCAAGTCAGAGCAGTGGCGACCTCCTTGGCACACCTTAAAAATGTACAACCCATAGACATTTGTAAGGCAGCAACATGGTCATCGCTCCATACCTTCACCTCTCACTACTGCCTTGATCAACAAGCAGCCACTGATGCGAAGATAAGGCAAGCAATCCTGCACTCTCTATCCTCCTCTCCACGGTGACTGCCACACTGTTAAAGATCACGTACAACCATGTATATCACCAACAACGTGATCGGGAGCGTGGGACTCCCATGACAGCATGGCTAATTCAACCCTGCTATCAACGGGAAAAGCAAGTTTGCTTACCGTAAACGGTGTTTCCGTAGATAGCAGGATGAATTAGCCATGCTGACCCTCCCTCCTCCCTGACAGTCTCCGTCTCTTCGACTACATTACAGCTTAATCACAGACTGAGGAGAATCTGTTACTTTCCTGCTCAGGAACACATGCACAGCCGCAGAGAGCAAAAATCTAATCTCTGTGCTTGGTAAAGCTCCGCCTCCCGGACCTGAATGACAGATCCCATGACAACATGGCTAATTCATCCTGCTATCTACGGAAACACCGTTTACGGTAAGCAAACTTGCTTTTTCGGTCCTTTCGCATCAGCGAGTTGGTTGCGAGAGCTACTAAGGGGTCTGAGGCTTCCGGCCTCTTATTTCAGCATGTGAGCATCAGAGCAGATTCGGTGGTTCTTTTTATTCACAGATCCAAAACAGATCAGGCGGGTAGAGGGTTATCGATGGTGCTTCATTCCGTTCCAGGTTTGCGGACCTGCCCTGTTGCTAACGCAGTCGCCTTCGGGTGGATTCGCCATGAAGGTGGTTCTCATTTTCTAGTTCATCGCGACTTGCAGCCCTTGACAAAATACCAGTTAGAGGCGGTTTTGCGGGCTTGTTTGTCTGCGTTAGGGTTGGATACCTTGAGGTTTGGGACTCACCCTTTTCGAATCGGGACAGCAACGTCTGCGGTGACATCTGGCCTGTCGGGCGGAGTGATTCAAAGAAATGGGAGGTGGAAATCAGACGCCTTCACTGGGTACATGCGTACTGGTACTCCTTAGTTACACATGATAGTAATTGTTTTCTCCTTGCAGGTGCTGCATACCGGGAGACTGTTTATGGATCGTGGGACATTCTTAGGTTGCCTGGGCCCATTCGCAAGTTCAAGGTTGCCCGTATGGGACACACTTGGACTTGGAGGGCCGGGGAGGGAGCGCTGTTGGCTGGGGCAGAGAGGAATGCGTTGGTGATAGTTGCTGCCTTGCCTGCAATAGAGGCTTGATTGGCTTAGCCCCCTGCATGTTTTAATCATCCATCTTGGCGGAAAAGACTGGGGCAAGATGTCTGGCCGTAAGTCATTAGCATGGTGCTCAGGGATTTGATGTCCAATTCCATCCTGTTGCGGCTAGTGTACTCTGCTGATCCGACATAACTCCAAGGCCTGCTATGACTGCGAATAAAATATGGCGTCACTGTTGTGCCAAGGCCAATCAGAAGATTGGTTCTTGGCTGGCTGCGATGGGGAGTTTTCATATTTCACACGATTGGTCCTGGGGCCTGGAGAGTAGTCTGTTCAGGAGGGATAGGGTCCACTTGTCCTTTATTGGTTTGGACCTATTCTTCAATTTGCTGCAAGAGGCCTTGGAATGCATTTTTTGTGGGGGTCCTGGCCGCATCTTTGGGGTTCGCAGGTAATTCTTACCTGCGCTTGTGGCGGGTAGCCCGAGCCGATTGGGGAGTTAAGCCTCGGTTAACAGTTGTCTGAATTGACAGGGGTCAGGTCAGGGATTCTTAGCAGAACAACTGGGTGCAGTTATTGCTGGTACGACTCCTTGCTGGACAGTGGCAGGAGTCAACATGATCAATGATGTCACTTCATACACACACACTTCATACACACACACACTTCATACACTTCATACACACATACACTTCATACACCATACACACATACACTTCATACACACATACACACATACACACATACACTTCATACACACATACACTTCATACACACACACTTCATACACACACACACAGACACACGTACGTATGTACGTACGTGTGTCTGTGTGTGTGTGTGTGTGTGTTTGTGTGTGTGTGTGTGTTTTCTGCTGTGAAGGGATGGGTGCGAGCAGAAGCGTCGGTCCTGGCTACCCATATTATCTCCATTGAGTGTTGTGGTGGTTTATTTCTATAAGGGTAAGACTGCACTCATTCTCATGTGGCAAATTCCATTTACTTTCAGAGATTCATATCTCTCTCATTAGATAGGGAAAAATTGATTATCAATTATTTCCTTGTAGTGAGTATAAAAGTATAATAAAAAATACTTATTTAGTCTGCAGAAGATAATCGGGAGAAGGGAGTCAGTATATTTTATTGAGTTTCTAAAGATAGGATAGTAGGAACTGTTACATACTACAACTTTAAGAGTAGTAATCGTCTCAGTCCTCACTATCGAGCATTGAACTCAAGCATCTAACTCAGTCATCTAAAGCTACTCCACATTGCTTGCGTAAAGGCAAGGTGGCGATAGCTAACAGCATATTCAAGCTCTTTCCCCTACCAGCTACATAGAGGGAGTCTGAGATAAGTGCCAGACAATTGCTACCAAATACTCTCATTTAAAAAGAAAATAGAGAAAACACACACCATACGCAAAGAAAGGGACACATACCTAGGAAAGTTACTACCTGAGAATTTGTTTTCTTGGGTTATCTTCACAAGAAGTTCTATATTTTTGAAAATCAAAACTTAATCGCAACAAACCAACAGGAGTAGAGTTAAGTATTTGATAGAAGACATACAATGATTGTGAGGAAAAAAAAGTGAATGTTATATTTAATTCATAATACATAATTTGTGAAAGAACTAGGTTCTTTATTCCTAAGTGACAATTTCCATTGCATTTCTTACTATATATTTAACACAAGCTTAATTGCTTTCAAAAAGGGAATATAGAAATAGAATTTTAACTGTTTCATCTTTGTCATTTATTTCAAATTCTATATTCTCGATTTGTAAACCTACCTGGTTATCATCTCAGGAATTCATTATTTTCAAGAGGAAACCTTAAATAATACCATGATGCTCATTAGTTCCAGACCAAGCTGGTTTACAAAAATTATAAGTAAAAGTATGGCGCGCGCCTAATGGCGCGCGCCTTTCGATCCCACTGGTAAAAGGATCCTGGGCTGGCCCATCATTGAGCTGATGACGGAATTTCTCTTTTGGAATTGACAAGCATGTCTTAAACTATCCCTTTGCTTTGATACTAGAAAGCTGTTCATTACAACCTTAGTGTATGTAAGAGGAAGCTATGTTTCTTCAGGATGACTACCCCCTACGTAGCTTGTGTGAGGGGATGGAGAAGGTTTGAAAGAGGAACGGATGTTGTTCTTAAATAGCATTCTGTGGAGAGAAAGGGGGGAGGCAGGTGTGGAGAGTGGAGCAGTGCGTTGCACACAGAAGGATCAGGTTAATTAAAGCATCCTTTTTCAGGCTAAGGGTCTATTCAGCAAATGCTTTAGAGTAAAGCAGGCATTCATTGGCATGCTAGACGTGTAAAGAACCATAAGAGCAACTCGCTTGTAGCTAGCTACCCCTTACATAACATGCACCATGGCACTATGGACAGGAGAAGGTAAAAGAGTGGTTCCATGGTGTAACGGCTAGCACTCTGGACTCTGAATCCAGTGATCCGAGTTCAAATCTCGGTGGAACCTGTGCCTTTTCTCTCCTGGATGCCCACAAACCCTTCTGCTGGCATTCCTTATCCAGCGTTCCATACTGAAGAATAGCAGAATGCTTAGGGAATAGTTGTAAAATGTGATTGCAGTTGCGAGGAGAAGTCCATAATTAGCCACTGCTTCTTGACCGTATTAGTAGCATGGGGTCTATTTCATGTTTGGCTACTTTCCGGGGACTTGGATTGGCAATTGTTGGAAAAAGGATACTGAGTTTGATGGACCCTTAGCCTGACCCAGTACGGCACATCATATGTTCTTATGGTACCTACAAGACATAAGAGGTCTAATCAGTTTAAAATGAGTGGGGCATGTGCTTGTTCCATAGTTCAATGGTCAGGACTCTTTATCCAGCAATGTGAGTCAAATCTCACAGGAACCTGTTGCCTTTTCTGTCCTGGATGCCAACAAATCCTCTTGCTGGCTTTCCTTGTCCAGTGTTCCATACTGGAGAACAGCAGGAAGCTTAGGGAATAGTTGCAAAATGAGATTGCAGTTGCCTGGTATCTACAAGAAATGAGGAAGAATTGTTTTGGAAGGGTGGGAAGCAAGCAGAGGGGAGGGGCCCAAGTGGAGGTTTCATGCTGTAATGGTTAGCATGCTGGTCTTTAAATCCTGTGATCTGAGTTCAAATGTCAGTGGAGCCTGCTGTTTAATGCTCACCCCCAGCAGATGCTTTAAGAGGAGAACTGGATCTTTGTAGGCCCAACTCTGGGCAATTAGTTATGGACCTAGGTAGAATAGCCTGACAGAAATCGGTGCCCCCTTCCGTTTCTCAGAATGTGTAACTATACTCATCTTGTCTCCCAGCAGCAAAAAAGGTTGGGGAGGGCTCTGGAGAGGAAACAGAGAAAAGCTCGAGCAGCATTTGTCCCCATTCAGCCACCCAGAGTAAAAGGAGGTTGTGGTAGTTTTGAAAGAGAGGATTACATGGGTATTTTCTCCCTTGGAAAACTAGCTACAAGGTCTAAGGGTCACAAAAGTAGCCAGGGGTCTTGCACCTCCTGGCGCGCGCCTTTCGATCCCACTGGTGAAAGGATCCTGGGCTGGCCCATCATTGAGCTGATGACGGAATTTCTCTTTTGGAATTGACAAGCTTGTCTTAAACTATCCCTTTGCTTTGATACCAGAAAGCTGTTCATTACAACCTTAGTGTATGTAAGAGGAAGCTATGTTTCTTCAGGATGACTACCCCCTACGTAGCTTGTGTGAGGGGATGGAGAAGGTTTGAAAGAGGAACGGATGTTGTTCTTAAATAGCGTTCTGTGGAAGAGAAAGGGGGGAGGCAGGTGTGGAGAGTGGAGCAGTGCGTTGCACACAGAAGGATCGGCCCCTCCCCCACACCCTCCCAAAGTAGCCGAGATAGCTCAGTTGGGGAGAGCGTTAGACTGAAGATCTAAAGGTCCCTGGTTCAATCCCGGGTCTCGGCATCACTTTTCATAGTTCACTCAGGGTAATGACACCTTTGGTCTTGATCCTTACTAAGAAAAGACTGAGAGGTTAATTAAAGCATCCTTTTTCAGGATAAGGGTCTATTCAGCAAATGCTTTAGAGTAAAGCAGGCATTCATTGGCATGCTAGACGTGTAAAGAACCATAAGAGCAACTCGCTTGTAGCTAGCTACCCCTTACATAACATGCACCATGGCACTATGGACAGGAGAAGGTAAAAGAGTGGTTCCACGGTGTAACGGCTAGCACTCTGGACTCTGAATCCAGTGATCCGAGTTCAAATCTCGGTGGAACCTGTGCCTTTTCTCTCCTGGATGCCCACAAACCCTTCTGCTGGCATTCCTTATCCAGCGTTCCATACTGAAGAATAGCAGAATGCTTAGGGAATAGTTGTAAAATGTGATTGCCGTTGCGAGGAGAAGTTCATAATTAGCCACTGCTTCTTGACCGTATTAGTAGCATGGGGTCTATTTCATGTTTGGCTACTTTCCGGGGACTTGGATTGGCAATTGTTGGAAAAAGGATACTGAGTTTGATGGACCCTTAGCCTGACCCAGTACGGCACATCATATGTTCTTATGGTACCTACAAGACATAAGAGGTCTAATCAGTTTAAAATGAGTGGGGCATGTGCTTGTTCCATAGTGCAATGGTCAGGACTCTTTATCCAGCAATGTGAGTCAAATCTCACAGGAACCTGTTGCCTTTCTGTCCTGGATGCCAACAAATCCTCTTGCTGGCTTTCCTTATCCAGTGTTCCATACTGGAGAACAGCAGGAAGCTTAGGGAATAGTTGCAAAATGAGATTGCAGTTGCCTGGTATCTACAAGAAATGAGGAAGAATTGTTTTGGAAGGGTGGGAAGCAAGCAGAGGGGAGGGGCCCAAGTGGAGGTTTCATGCTGTAATGGTTAGCATGCTGGTCTTTAAATCCTGTGATCTGAGTTCAAATGTCAGTGGAGCCTGCTGTTTAATGCTCACCCCCAGCAGATGCTTTAAGAGGAGAACTGGATCTTTGTAGGCCCAACTCTGGGCAATTAGTTATGGACCTAGGTAGAATAGCCTGACAGAAATCGGTGCCCCCTTCCGTTTCTCAGAATGTGTAACTATACTCATCTTGTCTCCCAGCAGCAAAAAAGGTTGGGGAGGGCTCTGGAGAGGAAACAGAGAAAAGCTCGAGCAGCATTTGTCCCCATTCAGCCACCCAGAGTAAAAGGAGGTTGTGGTAGTTTTGAAAGAGAGGATTACATGGGTATTTTCTCCCTTGGAAAATTAGCTACAAGGTCTAAGGGTCACAAAAGTAGCCAGGGGTCTTGCACCTCCTGGCGCGCGCCTTTCGATCCCACTGGTGAAAGGATCCTGGGCTGGCCCATCATTGAGCTGATGACGGAATTTCTCTTTTGGAATTGACAAGCTTGTCTTAAACTATCCCTTTGCTTTGATACCAGAAAGCTGTTCATTACAACCTTAGTGTATGTAAGAGGAAGCTATGTTTCTTCAGGATGACTACCCCCTACGTAGCTTGTGTGAGGGGATGGAGAAGGTTTGAAAGAGGAACGGATGTTGTTCTTAAATAGCGTTCTGTGGAAGAGAAAGGGGGGAGGCAGGTGTGGAGAGTGGAGCAGTGCGTTGCACACAGAAGGATCGGCCCCTCCCCCACACCCTCCCGAAGTAGCCGAGATAGCTCAGTTGGGAGAGCGTTAGACTGAAGATCTAAAGGTCCCTGGTTCAATCCCGGGTCTCGGCATCACTTTTCATAGTTCACTCAGGGTAATGACACCTTTGGTCTTGATCCTTACTAAGAAAAGACTGAGAGGTTAATTAAAGCATCCTTTTTCAGGCTAAGGGTCTATTCAGCAAATGCTTTAGAGTAAAGCAGGCATTCATTGGCATGCTAGACGTGTAAAGAACCATAAGAGCAACTCGCTTGTAGCTAGCTACCCCTTACATAACATGCACCATGGCACTATGGACAGGAGAAGGTAAAAGAGTGGTTCCATGGTGTAACGGCTAGCACTCTGGACTCTGAATCCAGTGATCCGAGTTCAAATCTCGGTGGAACCTGTGCCTTTTCTCTCCTGGATGCCCACAAACCCTTCTGCTGGCATTCCTTATCCAGCGTTCCATACTGAAGAATAGCAGAATGCTTAGGGAATAGTTGTAAAATGTGATTGCAGTTGCGAGGAGAAGTCCATAATTAGCCACTGCTTCTTGACCGTATTAGTAGCATGGGGTCTATTTCATGTTTGGCTACTTTCCGGGGACTTGGATTGGCAATTGTTGGAAAAAGGATACTGAGTTTGATGGACCCTTAGCCTGACCCAGTACGGCACATCATATGTTCTTATGGTACCTACAAGACATAAGAGGTCTAATCAGTTTAAAATGAGTGGGGCATGTGCTTGTTCCATAGTGCAATGGTCAGGACTCTTTATCCAGCAATGTGAGTCAAATCTCACAGGAACCTGTTGCCTTTTCTGTCCTGGATGCCAACAAATCCTCTTGCTGGCTTTCCTTGTCCAGTGTTCCATACTGGAGAACAGCAGGAAGCTTAGGGAATAGTTGCAAAATGAGATTGCAGTTGCCTGGTATCTACAAGAAATGAGGAAGAATTGTTTTGGAAGGGTGGGAAGCAAGCAGAGGGGAGGGGCCCAAGTGGAGGTTTCATGCTGTAATGGTTAGCATGCTGGTCTTTAAATCTTGTGATCTGAGTTCAAATGTCAGTGGAGCCTGCTGTTTAATGCTCACTCCCAGCAGATGCTTTAAGAGGAGAACTGGATCTTTGTAGGCCCAACTCTGGGCAATTAGTTATGGACCTAGGTAGAATAGCCTGACAGAAATCGGTGCCCCCTTCCGTTTCTCAGAATGTGTAACTATACTCATCTTGTCTCCCAGCAGCAAAAAAGGTTGGGGAGGGCTCTGGAGAGGAAACAGAGAAAAGCTCGAGCAGCATTTGTCCCCATTCAGCCACCCAGAGTAAAGGAGGTTGTGGTAGTTTTGAAAGAGAGGATTACATGGGTATTTTCTCCCTTGGAAAATTAGCTACAAGGTCTAAGGGTCACAAAAGTAGCCAGGGGTCTTGCACCTCCTGGCGCGCGCCTTTCGATCCCACTGGTGAAAGGATCCTGGGCTGGCCCATCATTGAGCTGATGACGGAATTTCTCTTTTGGAATTGACAAGCATGTCTTAAACTATCCCTTTGCTTTGATACCAGAAAGCTGTTCATTACAACCTTAGTGTATGTAAGAGGAAGCTATGTTTCTTCAGGATGACTACCCCCTACGTAGCTTGTGTGAGGGGATGGAGAAGGTTTGAAAGAGGAACGGATGTTGTTCTTAAATAGCGTTCTGTGGAAGAGAAAGGGGGGAGGCAGGTGTGGAGAGTGGAGCAGTGCGTTGCACACAGAAGGATCGGCCCCTCCCCCACACCCTCCCGAAGTAGCCGAGATAGCTCAGTTGGGAGAGCGTTAGACTGAAGATCTAAAGGTCCCTGGTTCAATCCCGGGTCTCGGCATCACTTTTCATAGTTCACTCAGGGTAATGACACCTTTGGTCTTGATCCTTACTAAGAAAAGACTGAGAGGTTAATTAAAGCATCCTTTTTCAGGCTAAGGGTCTATTCAGCAAATGCTTTAGAGTAAAGCAGGCATTCATTGGCCATGCTAGACGTGTAAAGAACCATAAGAGCAACTCGCTTGTAGCTAGCTACCCCTTACATAACATGCACCATGGCACTATGGACAGGAGAAGGTAAAAGAGTGGTTCCATGGTGTAACGGCTAGCACTCTGGACTCTGAATCCAGTGATCCGAGTTCAAATCTCGGTGGAACCTGTGCCTTTTCTCTCCTGGATGCCAAAAACCCTTCTGCTGGCATTCCTTATCCAGCGTTCCATACTGAAGAATAGCAGAATGCTTAGGGAATAGTTGTAAAATGTGATTGCAGTTGCGAGGAGAAGTCCATAATTAGCCACTGCTTCTTGACCGTATTAGTAGCATGGGGTCTATTTCATGTTTGGCTACTTTCCGGGGACTTGGATTGGCAATTGTTGGAAAAAGGATACTGAGTTTGATGGACCCTTAGCCTGACCCAGTACGGCACATCATATGTTCTTATGGTACCTACAAGACATAAGAGGTCTAATCAGTTTAAAATGAGTGGGGCATGTGCTTGTTCCATAGTGCAATGGTCAGGACTCTTTATCCAGCAATGTGAGTCAAATCTCACAGGAACCTGTTGCCTTTTCTGTCCTGGATGCCAACAAATCCTCTTGCTGGCTTTCCTTGTCCAGTGTTCCATACTGGAGAACAGCAGGAAGCTTAGGGAATAGTTGCAAAATGAGATTGCAGTTGCCTGGTATCTACAAGAAATGAGGAAGAATTGTTTTGGAAGGGTGGGAAGCAAGCAGAGGGGAGGGGCCCAAGTGGAGGTTTCATGCTGTAATGGTTAGCATGCTGGTCTTTAAATCCTGTGATCTGAGTTCAAATGTCAGTGGAGCCTGCTGTTTAATGCTCACTCCCAGCAGATGCTTTAAGAGGAGAACTGGATCTTTGTAGGCCCAACTCTGGGCAATTAGTTATGGACCTAGGTAGAATAGCCTGACAGAAATCGGTGCCCCCTTCCGTTTCTCAGAATGTGTAACTATACTCATCTTGTCTCCCAGCAGCAAAAAAGGTTGGGGAGGGCTCTGGAGAGGAAACAGAGAAAAGCTCGAGCAGCATTTGTCCCCATTCAGCCACCCAGAGTAAAAGGAGGTTGTGGTAGTTTTGAAAGAGAGGATTACATGGGTATTTTCTCCCTTGGAAAATTAGCTACAAGGTCTAAGGGTCACAAAAGTAGCCAGGGGTCTTGCACCTCCTGGCGCGCGCCTTTCGATCCCACTGGTGAAAGGATCCTGGGCTGGCCCATCATTGAGCTGATGACGGAATTTCTCTTTTGGAATTGACAAGCTTGTCTTAAACTATCCCTTTGCTTTGATACCAGAAAGCTGTTCATTACAACCTTAGTGTATGTAAGAGGAAGCTATGTTTCTTCAGGATGACTACCCCCCTACGTAGCTTGTGTGAGGGGATGGAGAAGGTTTGAAAGAGGAACGGATGTTGTTCTTAAATAGCGTTCTGTGGAAGAGAAAGGGGGGAGGCAGGTGTGGAGAGTGGAGCAGTGCGTTGCACACAGAAGGATCGGCCCCCTCCCCCACACCCTCCCGAAGTAGCCGAGATAGCTCAGTTGGGAGAGCGTTAGGACTGAAGATCTAAAGGTCCCTGGTTCAATCCCGGGTCTCGGCATCACTTTTCATAGTTCACTCAGGGTAATGACACCTTTGGTCTTGATCCTTACTAAGAAAAGACTGAGAGGTTAATTAAAGCATCCTTTTTCAGGCTAAGGGTCTAT